>NW_027283769.1:2500-15000 GCF_046629955.1 Centroberyx affinis
CTCCTCCTGTTCTTCCTCCTCTCCTTCCTCCTCTTCTTCCTCCTCCTCCTCCTCCTCCTCCTGTTCTTCCTCCTCTCCTTCCTCCTCTTCTTCCTCCTCCTCCTGCTCCTCCTCCTGTTCTTCCTACTCCTCCCTCTCTCCCTCCTCCTCTTCCTCCTCCTCCTCCTCTCCTTCCACCTTCTCCTCCTCTTCCTTCTCCTCCTCCTCCTCTCCTTCCTCCTTCCTCCTCCTCTTCCTCTTCCTCCTCCTCTTCCTCCTCCTCCTGCTCCTCCTCCTGTTCTTCCTACTCCTCCCTCTCTCCCTCCTCCTCTTCCTCCTCCTCCTCCTCTCCTTCCTCCTCCTCCTCCTCTTCCTCCTCCTCTTCCTCCTCCTCCTGCGCCTCCTCCTCCTCCTCTTCCTCCTCCAGACAGCTGGATGTGGAGAAAGTTTCTTCTGTGGAAGACGTTTGAACTCCTTCCTGGTCGGACAGTTTCCTACCGGACAAAGATGAAGTGTTTTTGCGTTTGGAGCATGCTCAGTGCGTTGAGCGTCCTCGTCCTGTCGGTGTGGGAGGAGTCAGGCCGCGAGGCTCCGCCCCCGAACTCCGCCCCTCTGTCCCGGGCGAGGCGGGGCGTCCGGCTGAGGAGGAGCTGGGTGTGGAACCAGTTCTTCGTCCTGGAGGAGTTTACCGGAGACGAGCCGCTGTACGTCGGCAAGGTAGGAAGACCGTGATGAAGGGCGGGAAGGGTTAGTTACTCTTTACTTATCGCTCATTTAAAAAGTAATCCCATTACTTAATTCCTCAGCAGCAGCAGTAATTAATTCCATTCCTCGTTTCATTCCTTTGCGTTTCGTTGTTTCTCTTCTCTGGGTTTCTCTATCAGATGTTTGATAAACTGGATGTTGAGTTTTCTCTGGAGAAACAGAAAGTTCTGATCCTGACTGACAGTTCAGACTGATGAGGAAACTCCAGCTGCTAAAAGTCTGTGTCTCCCTCAAACAGACAGACAGGCAGGCAGGCAGACAGGCAGACAGGCAGACAGGCAGACAGGCAGACAGGCAGGCAGACAGGCAGGCAGACAGGCAGACAGGCAGACAGGCAGACAGACAGGCAGACAGACAGGCAGACAGGCAGACAGGCAGACAGACAGACAGACAGGCAGGCAGACAGGCAGACAGGCAGACAGGCAGACAGACAGGCAGACAGACAGGCAGACAGGCAGACAGGCAGACAGACAGGCAGACAGGCAGGCAGACAGACAGACAGACAGACAGGCAGGCAGACAGGCAGACAGGCAGACAGACAGGCAGACAGACAGGCAGGCAGACAGACAGACAGACAGGCAGGCAGACAGGCAGACAGGCAGGCAGACAGACAGACAGGCAGGCAGACAGGCAGACAGGCAGGCAGACAGGCAGGCAGACACGCAGACAGGCAGACAGGCAGACAGGCAGGCAGGCAGACAGGCAGACAGGCAGACAGACAGACAGACAGGCAGGCAGACAGGCAGACAGGCAGACAGGCAGACAGACAGGCAGACAGACAGGCAGACAGGCAGACAGGCAGACAGACAGGCAGACAGGCAGGCAGACAGACAGACAGACAGACAGGCAGGCAGACAGGCAGACAGGCAGACAGACAGGCAGACAGACAGGCAGGCAGACAGGCAGACAGACAGGCAGGCAGACAGACAGACAGACAGGCAGGCAGACAGGCAGACAGGCAGACAGACAGGCAGACAGACAGGCAGGCAGACAGACAGGCAGACAGACAGACAGACAGACAGGCAGGCAGACAGACAGACAGACAGACAGGCAGGCAGACAGGCAGACAGACAGCTCAGTGATTGTGATGTAATTACTGAGTTTGAAATTGTAATCTGTCATGTTAAAGGTCTGGAGCCAGCTGCCCCAGCTGAACGTAAGCTCCATCATGAGTCAGGGTGTGAAGTCACACTAACTGTTATGTTGAAACTAGTCAGTTTGACACTGAAGCTGAGTCTGTTTAGTTTCACCAGGAGACTTCAGGTACATCTGAACTAGTAGAGCGTAAACAGACCACTAACCAACACATTGTCGCAGACAGTGACGTTTTCCCCTGCCGCACCGTTAATATAGAACCTGTTAATATAGAACCTGTTAATATAGAACATGTTAATATAGAACCTTTTAATACAGAACCTGTTAATATAGAACCTGTTAATACAGAACCTGTTAATATAGAACCTGTTAATATAGAACCTTTTAATACAGAACCTGTTAATATAGAACCTGTTAATATAGAACCTGTTAATATAGAACCTGTTAATATAGAACCTTTTAATACAGAACCTGTTAATATAGAACCTGTTAATATAGAACCTGTTAATATAGAACCTGTTAATATAGAACCTTTTAATACAGAACCTGTTAATATAGAACATGTTAATATAGAACCTGTTAATATAGAACCTGTTAATATAGAACCTTTTAATACAGAACCTGTTAATACAGAACCTTTTAATACAGAACCTGTTAATACAGAACCTGTTAATATAGAACCTGTTAATATAGAACCTGTTAATATAGAACCTGTTAATATAGAACCTTTTAATACAGAACCTGTTAATATAGAACCTGTTAATATAGAACATGTTAATATAGAACCTGTTAATATAGAACCTGTTAATATAGAACCTTTTAATACAGAACCTGTTAATATAGAACCTGTTAATATAGAACCTGTTAATATAGAACATGTTAATATAGAACCTGTTAATATAGAACATGTTAATATAGAACCTGTTAATATAGAACATGTTAATATAGAACCTGTTAATATAGAACCTGTTAATACAGAACCTGTTAATACAGAACCTGTTAATATAGAACATGTTAATATAGAACATGTTAATATAGAACATGTTAATATAGAACCTGTTAATACAGAACCTGTTAATATAGAACATGTTAATATAGAACCTGTTAATACAGAACCTGTTAATATAGAACCTCCTTGATAGAACCTCCTTGTGCCGCACCTAGAGCTAAAATCAACGACTATCATCTAACCATGGCTACGCGATCGCAACAGAAAAAGATTAGAAACCTTGGAAATTTGCAAACCTCTACAAACACATCAACAAATAGGTACGTTATCGAGTATAAAGTAGGCTGTAAGGATTCATGTTAGTTTGCCTCCTATACCAGTCTAGCCTAGATAGCAGCCTACAACTAGACTAGAATTAATATAACGTTAGACAACAAGTGACATCAAGCGGTTTAACCGTTATTTTCAACGGAGCAAAAGTTAGGCATTTCCCCCTCAGTAACCATTACTGATGGCTAAAGAAAGTTGTAGACTTGTTATTCGTCAGTTCAGTGATCTAAACTCATGTCCAAGATATAACTCAGTGGTTCCTCCTGTCCCCCCCCCCCCCCTCTCCTCTCCATACCACCTGAATGTCTGGAGCATCTCTCCTTAGCAAGTGAAGTGGAGCAATATTCACATCGGGAATGTAGCTTGTTACATCATCTGGGAGACTGAAATGTTCAGATTATTGAAATATGCATGACAGACACGTGGAAACTATGAAATCACTGTATAAAGTACGTATTCTGCATAGATGAATACAAATAATCACCCCAAGTGTCTATAATACTCTGTAATACTGGCTAACACCAAGTCTGAACGCACCACCGGGGAAGCCTATAACATGAAGCCTAATTTAGACTCCGATGCTGTGTGCGTATCTCTGCTCGGGGAAAACGAAAGCACGAGTATAAATCAAAATCATCATATGGTTCAAAATGATGTAATCCGTCATGGAGGACACGTTGCCGACATAAACCGCCCTGGATCTGTCCCTCCTGCTCCTCTAGCAAGTTAAACATGTCTTGTCAAATTGATGCGCCGTGCCAACTGTTATTTTACGGAGGACTTTACACCTAGTAGGAGGCAGGTGTAAGTTTTAAGTTGTAACTTAAGTCTACGTTGTAACTATTTCAGTTGGTGCAACCGTTAAAATTTTAGTAATGCGTAAACTCGGACTTAGTGAGACTTTACGTTCAAACTAGACTACGTTTGAACTACGAGTTCAGCTGGTGCAACTGGCTGCTGGACAGTTCAGCCTCGTGTTAAAGGTCTGGACAGTTCAGCATCATGTTAAAGGTCTGGACAGTTCAGCATCATGTTAAAGGTCTGGACAGTTCAGTGTCAGCATCATGTTAAAGGTCTGGACAGTTCAGTATCATGTTAAAGGTCTGGACAGTTCAGCATCATGTTAAAGGTCTGGACAGTTCAGTGTCAGCATCATGTTAAAGGTCTGGACAGTTCAGTATCATGTTAAAGGTCTGGACAGTTCAGTATCATGTTAAAGGTCTGGACAGTTCAGCATCATGTTAAAGGTCTGGACAGTTCAGCATCATGTTAAAGGTCTGGACAGTTCAGTGTCAGTATCATGTTAAAGGTCTGGACAGTTCAGCATCATGTTAAAGGTCTGGACAGTGTCAGCATCATGTTAAAGGTCTGGACAGTTCAGCATCATGTTAAAGGTCTGGACAGTTCAGCACCATGTTAAAGGTCTGGACAGGTCAGCATCATGTTAAAGGTCTGGACAGTTCAGCATCATGTTAAAGGTCTGGACAGTTCAGTGTCAGTATCATGTTAAAGGTCTGGACAGTTCAGCATCATGTTAAAGGTCTGGACAGTTCAGTGTCAGTATCATGTTAAAGGTCTGGACAGTTCAGCATCATGTTAAAGGTCTGGACAGTTCAGTGTCACCATCATGTTAAAGGTCTGGACAGTTCAGTATCATGTTAAAGGTCTGGACAGTTCAGCATCATGTTAAAGGTCTGGACAGTTCAGTGTCACCATCATGTTAAAGGTCTGGACAGTTCAGCATCATGTTAAAGGTCTGGACAGTTCAGTATCATGTTAAAGGTCTGGACAGTTCAGTATCATGTTAAAGGTCTGGACAGTTCAGCATCATGTTAAAGGTTTGGACAGTTCAGCATCATGTTAAAGGTCTGGACAGTTCAGTATCATGTTAAAGGTCTGGACAGTTCAGCATCATGTTAAAGGTCTGGACAGTTCAGTGTCAGTATCATGTTAAAGGTCTGGACAGTGTCAGCATCATGTTAAAGGTCTGGACAGTTCAGTGTCAGCATCATGTTAAAGGTCTGGACAGTTCAGTGTCAGTATCATGTTAAAGGTCTGGACAGTGTCAGCATCATGTTAAAGGTCTGGACAGTTCAGCATCATGTTAAAGGTCTGGACAGTTCAGTATCATGTTAAAGGTCTGGACAGGTCAGCATCATGTTAAAGGTCTGGTGTGCGGCCCCCCCTGCGGCCAGGCAGACCGACGCCAGGTTGGCAAACAGGCTTCAGCTTTCGGTTGCGGAAATTGACAATATGGTTGCCATATTTTAATGGATTATATCAAGATTAGATTATGGTGTTATGTAATTATTCCCCGTAATTCATTACATAAACATAAATTCAACTTGTTTCTTTAACACTTTGTGTTTAACTGGCTCTGGCCTTTTCTCCCTGACTCAGTGGGACGGTTAAATAAAATAAACACTTTAAAATACTTAATGTCTATAATCCCTTTATAAACAATGAGTTATTGATTAATTAATGATGAGTTAATGTGGAATTAATATACAATTCATTATTATCAATAATTGATCAATTACATCTTAATAATTTATAACAAATTAGTGCATCATTAGTAATGACATTAGTTAAATCTTTGTATTTAATTTATAAATCCTTTCCTTTAAATACTTTTGCTAATACACAATTTGTAAAACATTACCTAATATAGTTACATGTAACCTAGCAGGTGAAGTCATTATTGTTCTTAATTAATGATGAACAAATAATTTATCATGATGAACAGATGATATCTAAATAACAGGTTTTACTAATTTATTATAATATTTGTTAGAATATTTATTAACAATCTGTTAAACAGTTGTAGATGTTTTGCAGCAGCTCATTAAACATTTAGTAATGTTTAGTAAGACATTTGTTGCCATGACTGTGACAAAGGAAACATATATTATATTTTTTATTGTTCACTCTCAAACCAACCAATAAAAATCAGAGGCAGCGTGGCTTCAGCCCGGATTTATGTTATATATGTTATATATATTATATTTACATTTATGAGCGTAGAGATCTGACAGATGTTTTGAGTTTCCCTAGTGATGCTAGTGAACTAGCATGCTAGTGAACTAGCATGCTAGTTCACTAGCATGCTAGTAGCTAATGAGGAACTCATCAGAAAGAGACACAGGCATAAGCGGACTAAGCGGCTGCTTAGGGCCCCCAAGAGCGCTTGAAATGTTTTTTTTGTTGTTTTTTTTGTGATTTATTATATTATGTCAATGGTAATCACACAAAAACGCAATATTATGTTAACAGGCTGGCTAGCTAATACTACTGGTTTAATCAGTTCCCGCTGCCTGTCAGAGCTGGTGTCACGTTCAAACGCAATGTGCACTTTTGATGTGAGCACAGTCAGTCAGACTAACGTTGGGTCACAGTCCTCTCCTCTGCGTCGATGCAGAAAAAAAGTAATGTCGCAAAAAAGGACGTATCCTTCTGGAGCAGAGAAAAGAAACAAGGAGAAAACAGAAGATGAGAAAAAACAGAAAGATAAAGGTATGGCAAAAATATCATATCCCAATTTTTTTCAGGCAGGATCACGATCCACAGATTCTTTTTCATGTTGGTTTTTAAGACTATTTTGCAAGTTACTGAACAGTCCAACCAAACTAAATTACTTATTTCATAAAATTTAGCCCTGCAAGGCAACACAACCTAAAAGAAAAAAGAATAACAGACCATTTAGGCATTGTCTGCTGGTTTATTTTGTTACTTTTCAGTTCACCACGTTCAGTATGCCACTTAGTGCTGTATCACTTTGAATATTAAAGTGCAAATTAACACCAGACCACTCTTGTGAGTTTGGTACCTTTTAAGATTAAAAACCATAGAAGGGTAAAAACATGCCAGGCTGACGTTGGTATGATGTAAGAACACAGCTACAATTAATAAAATTGATAATGGGTGTGTTGATTTACAGCAGGTGTGCGAATGATCAAGCATTGACAAAAGTCAATAGTACTGGCGGTGCCGAGGCCGTGGGGGCCCCCAAATTTCTTTTCTTTTCACACAGAAAAAGTGGTTGCCAACATGGGCAACCAGACAGCACAAAATAGTTGACAGTGGCCCAAATCTGGTTACTCTCTCTCTCTCTCTGTCTGTCTGTCTCTCTCTCTCTCTGTCTGTCTGTCTCTCTCTCTCTCTGTCTGTCTGTCTCTCTCTCTCTCTGTCTGTCTGTCTCTCTCTCTCTCTGTCTGTCTGTCTCTCTCTCTCTCTGTCTGTCTGTCTCTCTCTCTCTATGTATATACAGTTTCAGCTCCTTGTTTTTCACCATGAGTAATTTACATTTCCATCATTCTGGAAGGCTGAAATTCTCTGACAGCAGAATCCAGACTGACAGGCGGTCTGTTCTCTGTACACTCAGGACACCTGAAGGGACATTTAGGCTTCAGACTGGCAGACCAGCACCAGGTAGACAGGTACAGACAGGTAAACTCTGCTCTGATTGGCTACAGGCTCAGGAAACAGGAACCTCTGATTGCTTCCATCTGATTTCATTCCACAGTGAGATGTAACAACGAAATATATACTATCATTATACTATCATATACAGTACTAATACTACTTATTATACTATCATATACAGTACTAATACTACTCATTCTATCTACTTACATTCTGAATCATATTTTCTCTCACTGTGTTATGACAGATTAGTGTTACAGTGTTATGAAGCTTCCTATCCATCCATTCATTCACAGATCACAGCGCCATGGTAACGCTGGTCCAGCTTCAGCCAATCAACATTAACTGGGTCTTGTAGTTTTTCTTGACTTGCATCATGGCTATTTTTACTTTAAAACTCAGCGGAGTCATCTAGTCCTGTAAATGTCATCTATCTTATTGGCTGGATGAATCATGACCAGAGCTGCAGAGAGAGAGAGAGAGAGAGAGAGAGAGAGAGAGAGAGAGAGAGAGAGGGAGAGAGAGAGAGAGAGAGAGAGAGAGGAGAGAGAGAGAGAGAGAGAGAGAGAGAGAGAGAGAGAGAGAGAGTCCATGTGATTAGTCTAATGTATACAGGCCGGTGTGGAGGAGAGCTGATTAATGTGGACACACAGCGCTGAGTCTTAATGAGAAGCAGACTGGGACTGAGCAGATAAAATATTCCACACAGCACCTGTAAAGTACTATAAGCACATTATGGATGACTGTGGTATCAGAATAAGTAATATTACCAGTAATATGAATTAGTAGTATTACCAGATGGTATCAGATGGTGTCAGAGTACTACACTTCTGTTGGGTCTTCAGACTGACTGACCTAAAATTGTCTGTAATCGAATTCAGAGCTATTTTGCTGAAAATGAATTGAATCCAAACTTTCAGCATGCCTACAGGACAGCACTGACAGATAAAAGATGATTGTTTAATGGATATATATATCTATATATATATATAGATATATATACTGACAACAAGAAACTTGTGGGGTTAGTTACCTCCACCAAGGAGGTTATGTTTTCGGTGCTGTTTGTTTGTTTGTTTGTTTGTTTGTCTGTTAGCAGGATTACGGAAAAACTACTGGGCCGATTTTCATGAAACTTCGTGGAAGGGTGTAGCATGGGCCAAGGAAGAACCCATAAAATTTTGGAGCGGATCCGGATCCGACTCGAATTTTGCATATCATAGCAGACTGGACGCTCTCCGAGTGCCCTTCTAGTTTTACTAGATTTCAGTGTGACCTTTGACGTTATTGATTATGGATTGCTGCTGGAGAAACTTTCTTACTGTGGTTTCTAATCCTCTGCTGTGACATGGATGAAGAGCTTTTTATCCAGTAGATCACAGAGTTTTCTTTAATGGTAGTCTCTCTGATACTAAACATGTTCAGTCTGGAATACCGCAAGGTATTCCAGACTGAACTATCTCCGGTGGTGTCATAGTCCTGTGCCTCTCGACTGTCTAATCACAGATAGCACTCTTTCTTTTCTTTATCACACTACCTCTGTGTGTTTTTCTCCTTTTTGTAATTTTAAATTTGTTAAATTGTTATTTTCTTTTTCGTTTTTATCTTTATTTCTTGTATTTGTATGCATTTTTTGTCCTATCTGGACCCCAAGAAGAGTAGCAGTTGCCTAGTGTAACAACTAATGGGGATCCTAATAAACTAAACTACTGGGTCTTTAGACCGACACAGTAGTACTACACTCCTAACTGTCATCTCCAGCCCAGCCTTTGCACATTAAGCCTCTCTGTCAGCTGAGATACTGGTAGTTCCAAGATCCATTTCCCATACAAAAACCCTGTGGGACTCCAAGTCATTTCTTAACATATGAGCGAATTATCCTCTCTGCCTTCTCTTCCTTTGAGATCTCACATATTGTCGGGCTTGTAGTGCTGACCTCCCTGTCTCACCTCCTGGATCGGCCAGTTGTCATTATTTAGGCTGGCATCATGCCAGCTTCCTAAACTTCTGACCGGCTTCTAAAACTGTTGGGATTGTTTCTTCATCTATGTAGAACCTTTTGTTTCCCAGTTTCCCCTTAACAATGAAGAAGCTCAGAGACTTACTCAGGTTATCATTCAATTTGTTCAGCAACCTTTTGGTACAATCTTTTTGTTGTATTCCAAGCAGTCACATCATGCCCTGATGGGTGGGAGCCCCCCAACACCCTCCCTCCCCCTGCACCCCCACCAACACCCATTCTGATGTCCAGATCATTCCCTTCATTGCCATAGTGAAAGCTAGAGGCTTGTGCAGCCTGCCATGCTGTAGTAAAGTCTGCTGTTGTGAAGCACATCTGAATAAAAGCTGAAAAGAACAAATTGAAAGTAAGTTATGTGGTACAGGGCCGAAGGCACCAGCAAGGGCCAAAATATCACATGGAAATCTCTTCTCCCTGCCTAATTGAATTCAGTGCTAAATAATGCATGTGTGCTGTAAGCGGGCAGCAAAGCCTGGTGCTCCTGATCTTTGTTGAGTTCTAGGTGTCTTCTCAGCTTCTGCACCAACACACTGAAGAACATCTAACCTCTGGAGATGAAGCTCTTACCACAGTTTGGACCACTTTCCACTTAGTGAACTGGGTGAAGCATTTGAAATTATGTACAGTGAGCATTCTTTGTCATACTGGATTTAATTTATTTATTCATTCATTCAGATAGATAGATAGATAGATAGATAGATGTCCATCATGATGCAAGAAAGACCAAAATTAGGATGAACATCATGAAGCTCAGTCTGAGTCTCCTGGTAGAACTGGAGGAGGAGGAGCCTCCTGTCCGATGGTAATGTTGGTGTAATTATCTGGTAGGTCTGTCACTCTGTCACCCAGGGCAACGAGGGTGTTATGGGAGTCATCAGACAGGACTTCTGCCTCACCGGTCTGTCTGCAACCTGAAAATCATCGGTTTAGTTCCTACTCTACAGCAGAACCATGTCGGCCAGTGTTCCCCATTGGAATTCCTGAGCCTCTCGTCATTCAGGCAACAAACACATAAAATCCAACTCATTTATAAAAGTCCAACAGTCCACACTGTACAACACTACAGCAGCTGGTTGAACAAATCAGTGAAATCATCTGCTGGTGGACTGGTGGACCAGGATGGAGAACCACAGATCTACTATCAAATGTAAAGAAGACAGAGCTCATGTCATGTAGTGTAAAACAACAAACCTACATTTAACTGAACACTTAAAGGATAATTTAGTTATTTTATTCATAGTTTTTGCCATCATGCAATTCTGATAAAATTTGCATCACTTATTTCACTGTAGAGCTCCGTACCTCTGTCTGTCCAATACAAACAGTATGAACCAAAAAAAAACACAATAACACTCGCACTGTAGTTACATGTCTTTAAATAGCTGTGATTTATGACAGTTCAGTTATAATCCTCCATTTTCTTTCTGCTCACACACTTCCTTGTTGACTTTGCTTGCTGCTGCGTTCAGGTCAAAGCAGAAGAACGGGATTTTGTTGTTTCAGTTTGAACAAAGTAAACCGTGTCAAGCGTTCTTGACATGGTTTACTCGTTGGAACAAACACATCCAAAATCATTTGTATTTGTGAATTTAAAATCAACCATAAACAAACTGCAGCCGATATTAAGTCGTAAGTACTGTTGATTATATCAGTGTGACTAACTGCTGATCTTGATCTGTATTACCTTGGAGTCTCTGTTTACTGTTGACTACTTTGACACGGTGAACCACCAAATCCTCCTCTCCACACTCGCTGAGCTCGGCTTCTCAGGATCTACCCTCTGCTGGTTTGAGTCCTACCTCTCAGGGAGATCCTTCAGAGTGTCTTGGAGAGGAGAAGTGTCTAAATCCCACTACTTGTCCACAGGGGTACCTCAAGGGTCAGTGCTTGGACCCCTTCTCTTTTCATTATACACCACCTCACTGGGTGCAGTGATCCGCTCACATGGCTTCTCTTATCATTCATATGCTGACGATACCCAGCTCCTCCTGTCGTTCCCGCCAGACGACCCCACGGTCTCGGCGCGGATATCGGCATGTCTCGCCGACATCTCGGCTTGGATGAAGGAACGCCACCTTCAGCTTAACTTGTCAAAGACTGAGCTCCTTGTCATCCCAGCCAGTCCCTCTATACAACAACAAATCAGTATCCAGCTCGAATCAACTGAGCTCATACCCACAAAGTCTGCCAGAAACTTGGGTGTCATGATTGATGACCAGCTAACCTTCAAGGAGCATGTGGCTTCTGTTGCTCGGTCATGCCGATTTGCTCTATACAATATCAGGAAGATCAGACCCTACCTGTCTGAGCATGCAGCACAACTCCTGGTACAGGCTCTTGTAATATCACGCCTTGACTACTGCAACTCCTTACTGGCAGGGCTCCCGGCCTGTACTTTCAGACCTCTGCAGATGATCCAGAACGCGGCGGCGCGTCTGGTCTTCAACCAGCCCAAAAGAGCACATGTCACTCTGCTGTTCATCTCCCTCCACTGGCTCCCAGTTGCTGCCCGCATCAAGTTCAAGTCCTTGATGCTCGCCTACAAAACAATAACCAAAACGGCTCCGACCTACCTGAACTCCCTCATTCAGGTCTACGCTCCCTCCCGCTCACTACGCTCTGCCATGGAGCGGCGCCTGGTGCTGCCACCACAGCAAGGCCCTAAGTCTCTAGCCAGACTCTTTTCTTCTGTGGTTCCTCCTCTGCCACCTCAGCAAGGCCCTAAGTCTCTAGCCAGACTCTTCTCTTCTGTGGTTCCTCCTCTGCCACCTCAGCAAGGCCCTAAGTCTCTATCCAGACTCTTCTTCTGTGGTTCCCCGGTGGTGGAACGAGTTGCCAAACTCCATTCGATCCGCAGAATCCCTCTATCCTTAAGAAAAGGCTAAAGACCCAGCTCTTTAGCGAATACCTCCTTTCATAAAAAAAAAAAAAAAAAAAATT
>NW_027283769.1:17500-30000 GCF_046629955.1 Centroberyx affinis
AGCGACTTCCTGTGCATGACTGTACTGTAGGTTCTGAAACACAGTGAGCTTCAATAAACTAACAGAGCAAGACACTGAACACCTACCAGCTGCTCCTGACCTCTGACCTCTGTGAAGGGGGGTGGGGGGGGCAAGAAGAGAGAGAATCATACCGTCTGCTGATGTGAGCGATCCGGCTGGTTTTCACTGTTTTCATTGTTTCTGTCCCTGCAGCTGCACTCGGATGTGGACAAAGGCGACGGGCGGGTGAAGTACGTTCTGAACGGCGAAGGAGCGACGTCCATCTTCACCATCGACGAGAACACGGGAGACATCCACGCCACCAAGAGGCTGGACCGGGAAGAGCAGGCCTACTACACCCTCCGGGCTCAGGCTCGGGACCGAACCACCGACCTGCCGGTGGAGCCGGAGTCGGAGTTCGTCATCAAGGTCCAGGACATCAACGACAACGAACCCAAGTTCCTGGACGGGCCTTACTCCGCCAGGGTGGCTGAGATGTCTCCCATGGGTGAGCTGAGTCTCAGGTCGGGGGCGGGTGCTGGTCGGTGGGTTAAGCCTGGTCCCAGACTTAAAGTCTTTTTAATCTGGACCAACTAACTGGCAGCGTGGCAGAAAGGGGCGGGGCAACTCTCAGAGTAAATTCACTGAAGTCCAGGGCCGTCATTTATCAAGAGAGCAAAGACAAGAAACTTTTCTGCAACAGAAATAGAGGTGCTGGTTGCTGAGGTTGAATCCAACCAAAGCTGTTTAGTTCACTTAGAGACGGTAACAGGTGCAGTGAATTCTGTAGGAGGGCAGGGGCAGTAATTACTAATTACTAATTATTAATTAAAAAGAAAATACAGAACATATGTGGATGTTGAAATTGTTTAATGCATGTGTACTGTGACTGTTCGCTCCACCTCTGGATGCTGAGCTTATATTCCTAAGTACAAAGTTGATTAATTCCACACTTTGCGTAGAATCGTACGCACAAATCTGTACTCATCTGAGCCTTCTGCTAAAAATATAGATGCGTTCAGCATGGATTCACCTGTTTGTAAATTTCAGATTTTTATAAATCATACTGTCTATTGTTTGATATGTTGTCTAATATTGTCTTTGATTGATTACTAACCCTAACCCAAGTCTATTCAAGGGTTTGTGGAAAGGTTCCCCAGCTGAGTCTCATCAGTCCTGATTTTGTGAGTCGTGGACTCAGACTCAAGTCCTGAAGGAACTGGACTCGCGGTCTTTCTCAGTATGCGTTCTTGTGTGTTCTTCTGTCCTCCATGATGCGTTTGATGTAATATCTGACGGCCGAAGAGGAGGAGGATGGACAGGATGGAGGACAGATAAAGATCAGATAAAGAAGTTTACTGCCAAGCGAGGATGCATCAGGTAGTGACTCGATCCCACACACTCATCCGCCGATGAGAAACAATGGGAAGATTCATCGTGAGAACGACTGTCCCGTCCAAACAGCGGTCTAGTTTAGTCCAGAATCAGTTGAAACGATGGAAAACGAACAGCCCACCTCAAACTGTAAAGATGCTTCTCTGTTCTCCTCACCATCTTGAGAAGTTTGTTCTCTCCAAGACAACCAAGTATCATGTGTCAGTATATTTGATATACATTTACATCTGATCTGGGTATGAAGCTCAAAGGTTCTGTGTAGCTATTCCAGACTCAAGTCTACTGGAAACTGGTCTTACAGCAGATTGTCTCACTGTCCACCAGCCTGCAGGACTTCATCAGTCTGCTCTGACAGGCAGTCAGGTGTGAACCGTTAAATTTCTCTCTTGCAGTAATTGCAGGCTTTCCAAACATTAGGGCCACCAGTGCTGAGTGGAATAGATCTTTCTGTCCCTATTCCAAGTTAGATTAATTAAAGTTTACACTGACTAGGACCTGGTTGTGTTTTACCAAGACAGCGCTGTTCTGTGGATGCCAGTACCTGTTTAACTCTCTGCTGTAATACAACAGTACAGTGTTCCTCCAACATTATGATTTAGCCACCCATTCCATTCCTGTGTGTGACACAGATTGGGACGGTCCCCAAATCTCTTTATGGAGTTTTACAACCGCATACCATTTAACGACATTTCCCTTTGTGCCAGAGGCTCATAAATACATCTTAGATGAGGAGCTTGGTCGTTCCTATTAGGACCTCAGCCATTAAAATAAAATATGGTTCTCAGGATGGGAGCAATGATGACAGCTCTGTTTCCATTTGGAAAGAAATATGTCCAAAAGCATATTTCCCCTCCTAACCTCTAATTAGATTGGCCAGCCCAGTACAGATCCATTAGAGAGAAAGCAGAAAGGAGTGGAGCTGCTGCTCTTCATGTTGGTGTCAAAGGAAATTAGAGTTCAGTCACAACAGAAGTATGGCCGCCAGGAAAGGTCTGAACAAAGAAGAACTGAAGCTAAAGAGGAAGGCAGCAGGAGATCTGCTCTAAGCTGTGTAGTCTATTAATACAGTCTGTTTAGAGTCAGGGTCAGGGGTCAGGGGTCAGGGGGTCAGGGGTCAGGGTCAGGGTCAGTGGTCAGGGATCAGGGTCAGGGGTCAAGGTCAGGGTCAGAGGGCACAGAGATGAAACAAGGTCTAGAAAGAGGTTTGGTTGTAAAGGATTGGTTGGTTCACTCTGTGATCTATGGTGAACTGTCATGTCTGCAGGTCCAAACTGACCAACAACAAACCAGAAACCAGAAACCTCTGGTCTGTTGTTGGTACTGGTCTGACCAATACATGCAGAGAATGCATGTATTCAGTCTTTCAGGAAGACTTCAGACAACTTCAGTGGGTTTGGGAGTCTTGAAAGTCCAATGGAGTCCAGAAAGTGAGTCTTGAAAGCCAGAAATCTCAGCAGCTGGCCAAATAATCGTTGAGTCATGGTATTGATCGACAACCATATCAATCACCGCAGATATATTATGGTCATTTTGCACTATGGAGCAGTAAAAACCCGAATTACTGTCCCAATTAGTCGTTGGTTGACAACAGTTTTACTACCTGGATCGTCTATATTTTAGAGGTATTGAATGATGATTTTCTGTAGTTTGTATTGATAAGGTGTTTTCCCTGCAGGCACCTCTGTGGTGACGGTGGTGGCTACAGATGCAGACGACCCCACCTATGGGAACAGTGCCAGGGTGGTCTACAGCATCCTGCAGGGACAGCCTTACTTCTCTGTGGAGCCCAAGACCGGTGAGATGGTCTGAGCCGGAACAGTTCAGTCTGCATGAAGACACACAGTGAGGCAGACAGCAAAGAGCAAGAACGCACTGCTTTTTAATACATAATGCTCACTTTGCTTCAAACGGACCCACTTCTCTTCTTTCCTGTGGATAGACAGTCAGGTCCCAATCACAACATATCAATTATGCAAAATGCTTCATCAATAGATATCAATAATATACAATCATCATTTCATGTATTCAGAAGTACATACAGCACTTGTTTGAAAACATGGGTTACACAACCTTACATATCATGCTGCTGTCATGCAAACAGTGAAAGTACAGAAATAATCAGTTTGGGGTGTCCTGGTGGCTCAGGGTCTGAGATCTTGGGTTCCGGTCCAGGACCTTTGTTGCATGTTACTCCCCCCTCTCTCTCATCTTTCCTGTCTCTCTATACTGTGACTAGCCAATAAAAGCAGAAATGCAAAAAAAAGAATCTTAAAAAAATTGCAAATGTTGCCCATTTGTGGCCCATGGAAAGAGCCCAAAAAATGGACGACTCTTTTTTGGACTCCTTCCTTGGGCCGTAAAAACTGGGGGTGAGATTATAGACAGGTTCCCCTCTTCATTTAGTCTGCATGGGTCATCACACAGCGTACCATCGGCTGTTAGGTGAGGAGCCGTGGTTTGCTTGCTTGTAATGCTTGGCGATGGAATATTGCACATTTCCCAGTGTAATTGCAGTTTTGTTTTCACTCAAAATTTTTTGTTTGGTCTGACTTATATTTTAGTCCACATGGGCAGCCAGTCAGTGGATTACAAAGCTGTTTAGTTTTATCTTTTAACCTGTATGGGTGTGAGATGAAATTGCACTTGTAGGTGTTAAGTTGCCACAGGGGGTTGTGGGTAGCCAGGCTGCAGGCGGGTGCCAACATGGCCTTTATCTTCCTTTAACGTCTCAATGCAATTTGAAATTCACCTCGTCCTAAAGACAGCGGTCACTCAACACATGCCAATGTGTTTTTAGTAGAATACCCTTGAACTAGAACACAACTGGTTTTACAATAGAGACAGAACTCAGTAGAACCAGAACACAGTAAAACCCGAACACATCAGTTCACCATGATGTGAAATCAGTGTTGTGATGTTTAAGTGAATCGACGCATCAGTCCGTCACTCAGCAATAAAGACTCACTCATGCCTTTCTATTTCCTATATTCCTATTCTAATGTTGCATCTGCTTTAGTTAAAATAACAGTTTGTAGTGATGAGTAGCTCTGGTGGATCTGATGTGTCATACAGCAGCAGGGTGTAAGTCCATCATTACACTGAGATGAACAGATCAGGCTGTAGGAAAGTTTAAATGTTAAATTGTCTGATAGTCAGTCTGTCTGTACCACAGAAACCAAAACCTTCCGTTCTGAGTTTGAACGCTGCAGAACTTTGTAGTGGAAGCTGTTCATCTCTGCTGCTTACATAAAGTTGTTTATTGTGTTTCTGTGCTCTCCTCCTTCACTGCGTCTTATATTTTCAGCACCCATTAACCTGTAAATTATTCTAATATATGTTTATGGTTTGTGCTGCCAGCCAGTGAGGGAGGTGAATTAGCTCCTCCCCTCTGCAGGGCTGCCAGTGTACAGATTAAAGCGCTCACCTCTGCCATCAAGGACAATGTTTACGACCCTAACACTGACTCCTATTTCATCACCAAGCGGAGGAGGTGTGTGTGTGTGTGTGTGTGTGTGTGTGTGTGTGTGTGTGTGTGCGTGTGCTGACCGGGGGAGCAGGGGTCAGCCTTTAATCATGGTGCTGAGTGATGGCTGAGCGCTCTCTGAGGATTATTCCATTATAAACAGCCTCTACACAGATGATTATAGCAGCAGAGAGTAGCGGCCTCCCTCCACTCCCATCAGTCTGCTCAGTCACAACACACAGATCCATTTTATCAGTCATTTCACTTAAAATAAGTCCTTGGTAACAACTGCACTGTATATTCCTGGGGTCACGCTGTCATGCCACTGTTATCCTATGGTCCTGAACGGTACAGCGACCTGCATCACCCTCCACCTTCTGCTGCAGCTTCTTGATAGAGAATCGGACTGAAAACATCACTGAGCAGGATGACCACACACACACACACACACACACACACACACACACACACACACACACACACACACACACACACACACTCTGTCTTGTTTTTTGTCTGTATTTGTGCCCTGTATTGCTCTGTTTATTGACTTTAAACTGACTGATCTGCAGGCGTCGTTCGGACGGCTCTGCCTGACATGGACCGCGAGGCGCGGGACCAGTATCTGCTGGTCATCCAGGCGAAAGACATGGTGGGTCAGATGGGGGGTCTGTCTGGAACCACCTCCGTCACCGTGATGCTGACCGACGTCAACGACAACCCGCCTCACTTCTCCCGCAGTAAGACTGAGCTTTGCTTTATTAGACATTTGCACTTAAAATTATAAAACACACAAAGATGAGAAAAATTACAAAAT
Organism: Centroberyx affinis; assembly: GCF_046629955.1. NCBI lineage: Eukaryota > Metazoa > Chordata > Actinopteri > Beryciformes > Berycidae > Centroberyx > Centroberyx affinis. The sequence goes on from NW_027283769.1 coordinate 23,176, forward strand.
GTACAGGTGATAAAAAAAATCAAGAATCTATCTATCTATCTATCTATCTATCTATCTATCTATCTATCTATCTATCTATCTATCTATCTATCTATCTATCTATCTATCTATCTATCTAACTGTCTGTCTATAGAGAACTACCAGTTCACTGTTCCAGAGTCAGTACCAGTGGCAGCTGTGGTCGCCAAGATCAAGGCTCTAGATTTAGACATGGGCTCAAACGCTGAGATGGACTACAGGATCCTGGATGGAGATGGACTGGGAACGTTCCGGATCGCCACCGACCGAGACACCCAGGAAGGACTGGTCACCCTGCAGAAGGTACTGGTCACTATGCAGAAGGTACTGGTCACCCTGCAGAAGGTACTGGCCATCCTGCAGAAGGTACTGGTCTCTGTGTAGAAGGTACTGGTCTCTGAGTAGAAAGTACTGGTCACTGTGTAGAAAGTACTGGTCTCCGTGTAGAAAGTACTGGTCTCTGAGTAGAAAGGTACTGGTCTCTGTGTAGAAGGTACTGGTCTCTGTGTAGAAGGTACTGGTCTCTGAGTAGAAAGTACTGGTCACTTTGTAGAATGTACTGGTCTCTGTGTAGAAGGTACTGGTCTCTGTGTAGAAGGTACTGGTCTCTGAGTAGAAAGTACTGGTCACTTTGTAGAATGTACTGGTCTCTGTGTAGAAAGTACCGGTCTCTGTGTAGAAGGTACTGGCCATCCTGCAGAAGGTACTAGTCTCTGTGTAGAAGGTACTGGTCTCCGTGTAGAAAGTACTGGTCTCTGAGTAGAAAGGTACTGGTCTCTGTGTAGAATGTACTGGTCTCTGTGTAGAAGGTACTGGTCTCTGTGTAGAAGGTACTGGTCTCTGAGTAGAAAGTACTGGTCACTTTGTAGAATGTACTGGTCTCTGTGTAGAAAGTACCGGTCTCTGTGTAGAAGGTACTGGCCATCCTGCAGAAGGTACTAGTCTCTGTGTAGAAGGTACTGGTCTCTGAGTAGAAAGTACTGGTCACTGTGTAGAAAGTACTGGTCTCTGTGTAGAAGGTACTGGTCTCTGAGTAGAAAGATACTGGTCTCTGTGTAGAAGGTACTGGTCTCTGAGTAGAAAGATACTCTCTGTGTAGAAGGTACTGGTCTCTGTGTAGAAGGTACTGGTCTCTGAGTAGAAAGATACTGGTCTCTGTGTAGAAGGTACTGGTCTCTGTGTAGAAGCTACTGGTCTCTGTGTAGACGGTACTGGTCTCTGAGTAGAAAGATACTGGTCTCTGAGTAGAAAGATACTGGTCTCTGTGTAGAAGGTACTGGTCTCTGTGTAGAACAGAGCCGGCCCAAGCCTTTATGGGGCCCTAAGCAGAATTTGATTTGGGGCCCCCCACCGCCTCGGCACCGCCAATACTATTGACTTTTGTCAATGCTTGATCATTCGCACACCTGCTGTAAATCAACACACCCATTATCAATTTTATTAGTTGTAGCTGTGTTCTTACATCATACCAACGTCAGCCTGGCATGTTTTTACCCTTCTATGGTTTTTAATCTTAAAAGGTACCAAACTCACAAGAGTGGTCTGGTGTTAATTTGCACTTTAATATTCAAAGTGATACAGTACTAAGTGGCATACTGAACGTGGTGAACTGAAAAGTAACAAAATAAACCAGCAGACAATGCATTTAGGGGCGGCTGTGGCTCAGGAGGCAGAGCGGGTCGTCCACTGATCAGAAGGTCGGTGGTTCGATCCCCGGCTCCTCCGGTCCACATGTCGAAGTGTCCTTGGGCAAGATACTGAACCCCAAATTGCTCCCGATGGTTGCGCCCCTCACCCTGTGTGGTAGCTTGCTGCCATCTGTGTGTGAACGGGTGAATGTAGGCATATTGTAAAGCGCTTTGGATAAAAGCGCTATATAAATGCAGTCCATTTACCATTTACTGTAAACAAGTTAACCACTTTAATTGCTTTTGGTTTAAAAAATTTGCAATGTGCAAAAGTGCAGAACAACAATCAACTACAATTAAAATCAATTATACTGTGGTCTAGGTGAATACTCGATTCTGATTGGCTGCAGGGTGTCCATTATTTCCTGATAATGGACACCAACTAAGTAGTTCCAGTGAAACTGTCTGTTCACCGTTCTAAATTAATGTGCTGGCTATGTAGCATCAGCCTGTATCTAAAATGAGTAACCATAGCAACAGAGACACACTCAAAGCCTCCGTTTACAATTTGTATATTCATGAAAATCTTGATATTGATTTGGGGACAAGGACATGGCTGATAGCTAGCTAGTCTTGTTGTTAAACATACTGTCAAATTATATTTACTGTTTGTTATTGACTTTGAATGTTGCTAGCATAACGTTAGCTTTCTGGCTCCTAGCTGAGCCAAATGGTTCTATGAGCTGTGCGGACTAGAAATATCTCGCGCTTAGTTCGCTTATGTGTCGGGCCGGCCTTGGTGTAGATGGTTCTGGTCACTGTGCAGAAGGTTCTGGTCACTGTAGATGGTTCTCTTTGGGCCTCAAGAAGAACGTTCACCATGTTAAGGTTCATTCAGGGCGGAACATTGTCATGTTGATGAGAGTCCTGATCCATTTCTCTGCATTTCTCTTTCACTTACCCAACCCAGATTTCCCCAGCTGCTCCAGGGATTTGAACTGCCGACCCTCTGATCACAAGCCCGCCTCTCTAACCTCTAGGCTGCAGCTGCTCCCAACTTGCTGCCTTTTGGTATTTGGAAATTGCAGTAGTTTATATTGTGATTTCAGTAGTTTTTGTGCAGCTCTAGATTATATTTGTTTTCTCTCTCTATGTTCCTAACAATCCCGAAGGAGTCCTCTCCTACTGAACAGCTGTTGGCAGCCATCAACACAATAATATCAGCTTTTTTGAACATAATTTAATTTTAGATTTATTTGATTGTTGTATGCAAAGAAAAAATAACCCGTTATTCCCAAGACCCAAGGAAAAAAACCTCTGATCTATATATCACAGTTAATGGAGTGACAAATCAAAGTTCATTGTACAGTTAGCTGGGAATCTGGATTGATGGCCACAGTTAGTTTTATAAAAATGCAAATTAAAGTCTGTTTATTTTCCAGGAAGAAACTATTTTTGACATGTGACAGTAGAGAAGAAACGGGCCAGCAGCAGATAGTGGGGACTCCTACATTCAAACCTCCAGATAATGTGGATCACGTTGCCTTTCACTGTTACTGATGATAGATGTTGTGTGGTGGAGGCTAGCAGCAATGTCTATCATTCATCTCTGCAGCGATAGACTTACTGCAGAAAGGATCCTGCCGCCTCATATCTCTTCTGGAACAGAACACCAACTCTGTCAGGAAGATGTGGAGCAAAATACAGGAAAATAACAACAGCAACATAACATTGCTGAAGGATTACCACAGAGGAGCTCCTGTTTGTGGGGTTTTGAATATTTACTTCTCTTGTTGCTTTTCTGATTTTTGTTGGTTTTGTTTTGTTATTCCCAGCTCTTTATTGAGCTGTTTCAGTAGAGTGTAGAGAGGCGCTGTGCAGGCTGTTCAGCTCATAAATCTTTCTCCACAGCAATACACATCAGAGCGACTGTAATGTTACTCTCCAATAATAAATAAACTGACTCACTGAGGTTAGGCAGGACTTAGCCACCTCTGAATCCTCTCAGGTCTTAGTCTCAATGATGCTGCACAGAACATGAAAAATAATATTCAGCCTCCATAATCCTCTCATACTCATGTCAGTGTATTTCTGTGCGAAGGTCATGTATGTCAACAGTTTGCCTTCACATCGGTCAACAGAAAGTCAACAGTCACGGTAGCAGACAATGTGCTGTCAACCAAAAATAATTTCCTTTCTTTCTTCTTCCCTTCCCTTCCACCCTCCCTCCTGCTTTCCTTCTTTCCTTGACTCCTTCCATCCTTAATTCCTTCATTCCTTTCTTCCTTCTCTCCTCCCTCCCTTGTTTACTTCTTTCCCTCCTTGCTCTGTCTCCTCCTTGCTCGCTTGCTTCCTTCTTTCCTTCCCTCCAGGGTTTGGATTTTGAGACTAAGTCCAGCTATACGTTGCGAGTGGAGGCGACCAATCGTTACATCGACACTCGTTTCCTGTCTGTGGGTCCGTTCAGCGACACGGCGACGGTTCGTTTGTCGGTGGAGAACGTTGACGAACCTCCGGTCTTCTCATCTTCTGTCAGTAAGATGGTGATTTCTGAGGAGGCGCGGGTAGGAACCACCATCGGGTCGGTTTCAGCTCATGACCCCGACGCCACCAACAGCCCCATCAGGTAGAACAGCACATCACAGAAATACACATCTAACTGTCTTTTCCATGGTTGTTTATGTGCTGAGTGAGTTGACCCTTGGCCTCTTGAAATCTGTTAAAGACACATCATAGAATTTCAAAAACACACGGTGTCAATGAGAATATAAACATTCATCATTCCTGAGTTTTCTCCAACAACAGTGACATCATAAGTCATATCCTGCTGATCAGTGTTACTATATTATAAAGTTAGTGTTGTTAAAATGTTGGTATGTAACAAAGGTACAACATTGTTCCATTTTTACAATGTTGCTATAAAGTTACAATTTTGTTACATTGTTATGATGTTGTTAAATTGTTATTGCAATGTTATGATGTTGTTATTGTTGTTACAAAGCTGTTAAATTGTTACAAAGTTGTTATAATTTTGTTATAATGTTATGATGTCATGCAAATTTAGTGTTGTACAATGTTGTTATAACGTGATGACAGTAGTTACAATGTGGTGACAGTAGTTGTAACGTGGTGACAGTAGTTATAACGTGATGACAGTAGTTATAACGTGGTGACAGTAGTTGTAACGTGGTGACAGTAGTTGTAACGTGATGACAGTAGTTGTAACGTGATGACAGTAGTTACAATGTGGTGACAGTAGTTGTAACGTGGTGACAGTAGTTACAATGTGGTGACAGTAGTTATAACGTGATGACAGTAGTTGTAACGTGGTGACAGTAGTTGTAACGTGGTGACAGTAGTTGTAACGTGATGACAGTAGTTACAATGTGGTGACAGTAGTTACAACGTGATGACAGTAGTTGTAACGTGGTGACAGTAGTTGTAACGTGATGACAGTAGTTGTAACGTGATGACAGTAGTTACAATGTGGTGACAGTAGTTATAACGTGATGACAGTAGTTGTAACGTGGTGACAGTAGTTGTAACGTGATGACAGTAGTTGTAACGTGATGACAGTAGTTACAATGTGGTGACAGTAGTTATAACGTGATGACAGTAGTTGTAACGTGGTGACAGTAGTTGTAACGTGGTGACAGTAGTTACAACGTGGTGACAGTAGTTATAACGTGATGACAGTAGTTGTAACGTGGTGACAGTAGTTGTAACGTGGTGACAGTAGTTACAATGTGGTGACAGTAGTTATAACGTGATGACAGTAGTTGTAACGTGGTGACAGTAGTTGTAACGTGGTGACAGTAGTTACAACGTGGTGACAGTAGTTATAATGTGGTGACAGTAGTTGTAACGTGATGACAGTAGTTGTAACGTGATGACAGTAGTTACAATGTGGTGACAGTAGTTACAACGTGATGACAGTAGTTGTAACGTGGTGACAGTAGTTGTAACGTGATGACAGTAGTTGTAACGTGATGACAGTAGTTACAATGTGGTGACAGTAGTTATAACGTGATGACAGTAGTTGTAACGTGGTGACAGTAGTTGTAACGTGATGACAGTAGTTGTAACGTGATGACAGTAGTTACAATGTGGTGACAGTAGTTATAACGTGATGACAGTAGTTGTAACGTGGTGACAGTAGTTGTAACGTGGTGACAGTAGTTACAACGTGGTGACAGTAGTTATAACGTGATGACAGTAGTTGTAACGTGGTGACAGTAGTTACAACGTGGTGACAGTAGTTATAACGTGATGACAGTAGTTGTAACGTGGTGACAGTAGTTACAACGTGGTGACAGTAGTTATAACGTGATGACAGTAGTTGTAACGTGGTGACAGTAGTTGTAACGTGGTGACAGTAGTTGTAACGTGGTGACAGTAGTTATAACGTGATGACAGTAGTTATAACGTGATGACAGTAGTTACAATGTGGTGACAGTAGTTACAATGTGGTGACAGTAGTTGTAACGTGGTGACAGTAGTTATAACGTGATGACAGTAGTTGTAACGTGGTGACAGTAGTTACAATGTGGTGACAGTAGTTACAATGTGGTGACAGTAGTTGTAACGTGGTGACAGTAGTTGTAACGTGGTGACAGTAGTTATAACGTGATGACAGTAGTTGTAACGTGGTGACAGTAGTTGTAACGTGATGACAGTAGTTGTAACGTGATGACAGTAGTTATAACGTGATGACAGTAGTTACAATGTGGTGACAGTAGTTACAATGTGGTGACAGTAGTTGTAACGTGGTGACAGTAGTTGTAACGTGGTGACAGTAGTTACAATGTGGTGACAGTAGTTGTAACGTGGTGACAGTAGTTGTAACGTGGTGACAGTAGTTACAATGTGGTGACAGTAGTTGTTAGTGTCAGAGTGTCACAGTATTAGAGTATTTCTGTCTTCACCAGATACTCCATAGACAGAAACACAGACCTGGAGCGCTTCTTTAACATCGACAGCATCACTGGTGTCATCAGCACCGCCAAACCTCTGGACCGGGAGCTCCACCCCCTCCACAACCTCACCGTCTTCGCCATCAAGAGCCGTAAGTTCTCCATGAAACAAGTCTGAACCTCAGCTGTCACCTGCAGCCAGGAGCTTCAGATAACTTGGTGTTTGTTTAAGCTGCTTGGTGTACCAGATGGGTGGGGTTACTGCA
>NW_027283769.1:37500-60000 GCF_046629955.1 Centroberyx affinis
TGTCTGTCTGTCTGTCTGCCTGTCTGTCTGTCTGTCTGTCTGTCTGCCTGTCTGTCTGTCTGCCTGTCTGTCTGTCTGTCTGCCTGTCTGCCTGCCTGTCTGTCTGCCTGTCTGTCTGTCTGCCTGTCTGCCTGTCTGCCTGTCTGCCTGTCTGCCTGTCTGTCTGTCTGTCTGCCTGTCTGCCTGTCTGTCTGCCTGTCTGCCTGTCTGTCTGCCTGTCTGCCTGTCTGTCTGCCTGTCTGCCTGTCTGCCTGTCTGCCTGTCTGTCTGTCTGTCTGTCTGTCTGCCTGTCTGCCTGTCTGTCTGCCTGTCTGCCTGTCTGTCTGCCTGTCTGCCTGTCTGCCTGTCTGCCTGTCTGCCTGTCTGTCTGTCTGTCTGTCTGTCTGTCTGTCTGTCTGTCCTGATGTGATGACCTCTCTGCTCTCATCAGCCTTTCACACATGAAACCTGGAAAATTGTCATTTTAATTTGTAAAGGCAGTAAAGGCTTCAGTTTGTTCACAGAGAACAGTCCGGCCTTTCTGTTCTTTAACGTAACTCTGACAACACCGCTGAATTCCTGTTGTTCCCTGAAGCGACCTTTAACCTCCTGAAGTGACCTTTAACCTCCTGAAGTGACCTTTAACCTCCTGAAGTGACCTTTAACCTCCTGAAGCGACCTTCAACCTCCTGAAGTGACCTTTAACCTCCTGAAGCGACCTTTAACCTCCTGAAGTGACCTTTAACCTCCTGAAGCGACCTTCAACCTCCTGAAGTGACCTTTAACCTCCTGAAGCGACCTTCAACCTCCTGAAGTGACCTTTAACCTCCTGAAGCGACCTTCAACCTCCTGAAGTGACCTTCAACCTCCTGAAGTGACCTTCAACCTCCTGAAGTGACCTTCAACCTCCGGAGTCTCTGCGGTCTGAAACTCGGCAGCTGATCTCTCCGTCCGCCCGACTCCAGGATCTCTCTGGTGTCTCCACACGTCTCTCTCTGGTGTCTCCACATGTCCGGTCGTCTGTTTGTGTTTCTCCAGTCGTAACGTTCCAGTAAAGTTCTGTGTGAACGATGACAGAACGTTAACGACAGAGCCGCTCTGCCGCTAACGTTCTGCCGCTAACGTTCTGCCGCTCTGCCGCTAACATTCTGCCGCTAACATTCTGCCGCTAACGTTCTGTTGCTAACGTTCTGCCGCTAACGTTCTGCCGCTAACGTTCTGTTGCTAACGTTCTGCCGCTAACGTTCTGCTGCTAACGTTCTGCCGCTAACGTTCTGCCGCTAACGTTCTATTGCTAACGTTCTGCCGCTAACGTTCTGCCGCTAACGTTCTGCCGCTAACGTTCTGCCGCTCTGCCGCTAACGTTCTGCCGCTAACGTTCTGCCGCTCTGCCGCTAACGTTCTGTTGCTAACGTTCTGCCGCTAACGTTCTGCCGCTAACGTTCTGTTGCTAACGTTCTGCCGCTAACGTTCTGCCGCTAACGTTCTGTTGCTAACGTTCTGCCGCTAACGTTCTGCCGCTAACGTTCTATTGCTAACGTTCTGCCGCTAACGTTCTGCCGCTAACGTTCTGCCGCTAACGTTCTGCCGCTCTCTGCCGCTAACGCTCTGCCGCTAACGTTCTGCCGCTAACGTTCTGCCGCTCTCTGCCGCTAACGCTCTGCCGCTAACGCTCTGCCGTTCTGCCGCTAACGTTCTGCCGTTCTGCCGCTAATGTTCTGCTGCTAACGTTCTGCCACTCTGCCGCTAACGTTCTGCCGCTAACGTTCTGCAGCTAACGTTCTGCCGCTAACGTTCTGCCGCTAACGTTCTGCAACTAACGTTCTGCCGCTAACGTTCTGCCGCTAACGTTCTGCCGCTCTGCAGCTAACGTTCTGCCGTTAACGTTCTGCCGTTCTGCCGCTAACGTTCTGTTGCTAACGTTCTGCTGCTAACGTTCTGCCACTCTGCCGCTAACGTTCTGCCGCTAACGTTCTGCCGCTAACGTTCTGTTGATAACGTTCTGCCGCTAACGTTCTGCCGCTAACGTTCTGCCGCTAACGTTCTGTTTATAACGTTCTGCCGCTAACGTTCTGTCATCGTTCACACAGACGCTCCACACAGAACTTTACTGGAACGTTACAACGACTGGAGCAGAGAAACTGAAGAACTGATTTACTGGAACCTGCTGAGACGTTCAGGACAGACTGCAGGGGGGCGGGGCTATTGGTTGTCCTGGGACAGCTTGAGCTATCAACCAATCACTGTTCAGCACGGTCATCACATCCAGCCAATCACTGTTCAGCACGGTCATCACATCCAGCCAATCACTGTTCAGCACGGTCATCACATCCAGCCAATCACTGTGTTCGGTCAGTGAGCTTCTGACAGAACAGAACATCAGTGAACCAGTTCACAGAATATTTGACTGATCAATGACAGTGGTGATCCAATCGTAATAGTAATGGTAATGTCAGGCAACGTGGCAACATGTCAGGCAACGTGGCAACATGTCAGGCAACGTGGCAACATGTCAGGCAACGTGGCAACATGTCAGGCAACGTGGCAACGTGGCAACATGTCAGGCAACGTGGCAACATGTCAGGCAACGTGGCAACATGTCAGGCAACGTGGCAACATGTCAGGCAAAGTGGCAACATGTCAGGCAACGTGGCAACATGTCAGGCAACGTGGCAACATGTCAGGCAACATATCAAATCAGCAGCTGTAAACATTAATCAGCTGTTCTTCACTCAGACAGTCTCGCGCCGCGGCGTCGCCCAGTTTAATATCCAGTGCTGACTCCGCCCACCCGGGCCAGTTTCGGCGTACGCCGGGTGGAATAACAAGTGGACCCTCTGTTTCATGGTTTGAACAGTGAATGTGTTTCATCCTCAGATCCTCAGCTACATGTTTCTGGGTCAGGCTGCTGTGACCTCTGACCCCTGACCTCCATATTATTGGATGGTGATCTGTTTGGCTCAAATAAAATGCTGTGACAGAAATCAGCTGATTATCATGTTATTTATTTCTGATTAAAGTAACGGAACATAAATCTGAAATCTGCTTTGGTCCAGCAGCCAAATCTGCTCTCAGAGAGCTGATCTGTCTGCTGTGTGTGTGTGTGTGTGTGTGTGTGTGTGTGTGTGTGTGTGTGTGTGTGTGTGTGTGTGTGTGTGTGTGTGTGCAGCATGTCGGACCAAATAAAACCAAACCGGAGGTTCAACTGTGTTGAATGTGATGTGTTTGACCTTTGACCCCTCAGGTTATTGAGACGGTCAGCGCTGTGGACCGAGACGAGCCGCAGGGTGGACACCGCTTCCTGTTCTCCCTGACCGCCGAGGCTGCTGGGAACCGCAACTTCACCCTGCGAGACAATAAAGGTGCAGTTCACTGTAAATAACTTTAAATTATAATAAAGGTGCAGTTCACTGTAAATAACTTGAACTGTAACAGTAGTGTAGGGTTAGTAGGTTTATTCTTATTCTCTTATTTATTCAGGTTTTCTCACCTGCTTGACTCCTTCAGTCTTTCTAAATCTAGACTCTCCTACTTAAATTGGAGAATTTATAATATATTAAACAATGCAGAGGTTCGCTCCCCTGAAAAAATAATTTGGAAATGTTGACTATTAATTTCTAAGTCCAGTTTAGCCTCTGTCTGCTCTTAATGGATCTTTATTCTTAAGAGAAGAAAACTTAATAGATAAAGTGAATGGATCTAATGCTTCACCAGCCATCTGAGGTCTTTCTCATATCAAGATAAATTCAGGTAGAATTCAGGAGTGAAGTAATTCAGCCAGAGGAGTTTTAGTCCTGAATCCTCCTGAGCCTGAACCCTTGGTGTTCACGGTCCAAGCTCGCTCCGGTCTGACCAATAGATTTTTGGTAATTTGCTGACCGCAGACGGGCGGTGCGGCGTAGAAGGAGTTTAGGAGGAATAAATGATCAGTAGGGGTGGAAGGTTCGATCCTGGCCAATCACATCAGCTCACAATGACGCCAATAGAGTGAGACTACAGGCCCGTTAAACCATTTACATGACTGAAGTGAAGATTTGGTTTATCCACGGAGGTTTAAAAAAAAAAAAAAAAAAAAAACACTGTCCCGCCATCATCAGATTTCTGTTGCAATGCAACAACTGCATGGAGACTCTGGATCTGACCAATAGGGAGAGGCGATTCCAGAAAGTCGGGGCCAGGACAGCGAAAGCACCGAGATTTAAGGTTTCAGTTTTGAGCGAAGAATTAACAGACTTTGGTCCTGAAAGAAGCAAAACTAAAGATCTGAGTGACTTTGTTTGGCTTCAATAAATCTGTGATGTAGGAGGATCCAGACTCGGCGATCTGAGGAGAACTGAACTGAATTCTGTTTGAATTGGGTCCAGTGCAAGAACACCAGCATAGATGATAGGTGATAGATGATAGGTGATAGATGATAGGTGATAGATGATAGATGATAGGTGATAGGTGATAGGTGATAGATGATAGATGATAGGTGATAGATGATAGGTGATAGGTGATAGGTGATAGGTGATAGGTGATAGATGATAGATGATAGATGATAGGTGATAGGTGATAGATGATAGGTGATAGGTGATAGATGATAGGTGATAGGTGATAGATGATAGGTGATAGGTGATAGGTGATAGGTGATAGGTGATAGGTGATAGATGATAGATGATAGGTGATAGGTGATAGATGATAGGTGATAGGTGATAGGTGATAGGTGATAGATGATAGATGATAGATGATAGGTGATAGGTGATAGGTGATAGGTGATAGGTGATAGGTGATAGATGATAGATGATAGATGATAGATGATAGGTGATAGGTGATAGGTGATAGGTGATAGATGATAGATGATAGGTGATAGGTGATAGGTGATAGATGATAGATGATAGATGATAGATGATAGGTGATAGGTGATAGGTGATAGGTGATAGGTGATAGGTGATAGATGATAGGTGATAGGTGATAGGTGATAGGTGATATTAGTGATAGAGAGAATCGGTTCTGTATGAGTCACTCCGTGAAAGCAGCTGTTTGACTTTCTGGCCGTGATGTGCAGGTGAGAGAGGAAAGAGTGGGTTGGTTCCACATGGTTCTCATTCACTTTGTTGTGAACGATGTAATGTCTACTCAGCACCACTAGAGGGCAGCCTTTTAATCAGTGAGAACTGTGTAGATTTAATCAGTGAGAACCTGTATATTTGAAGAACCAAGTGACTCTTGCTTCTTGTTATTCGGTCATTGATTCATGAACAAGTGACAGCGAACAAATAATATCTTTTTTGTTAATTTTTCCATAATATTTATCAATACACACATTTCTCTTAGATTCGCCTTTACCAGAGAGAGAGGAGAGGAGCTAGTTTTAATAAAGGAAAAGCTACGAGTCGACCGAAGGTGACGACAAGCTTTAGGAAAGAGGAGAAAACAACAACACAGCTGCTGCTGTTTGTTTACATCATCACATCTCATGGAAATCTCCACCTAGCTTCAGGACTGGTTACAGGGTCTGAAATCACTTATTGCAGGTTTAAAGCTGCAGTAGGTAACTTATGGATTAACATTTATTTAGAATAAAAATACATTTCCATCACGTCAGAGGAGCAGATTAGGAGACAGTCACCAATCGATACCGTAAAACATCTGTTAGCTAGCAGAGAAACCAATCAGTCCCTCAGTCTATCCAATCATATTGAGTGATCAATAGTGTCGAAAGCTGCCTCAAGTCAAAAATGTTCTGCAGCGTCAGCACTGCGCCGCTGGTCGTAAGGGAACCGACTTTCAAGAACTTTAGAGGAGAAGAAGCTCAGAGATCGGTAATCGGTAATTTTATGGGAGAGATGGATCAGAGCCAGGTTTCTTACTTAAAAATATAAATCAGGACACAACAGAGGTGAGAGATTCATTAACAACAGTGAGTTGGCTGGAGGCTCCCAGGACTTCAGAGGAATCTGGAAGGTGAAATATCTGGAGGATAAAAAGATAAACACATGTGGGACATCGAATCTCTGATAGGGGCAAACTGTGTCAGCAAAGCAGGAGAAACTGGTGAAATAAAGAATGAGGTACGAGGAGTAATGTCAGATCTTATAATGTTCATCTTGTCAACAAAAAATGCTTTGAAATTATTGCAGACTTCAACAGAAGGGGTCAGGGATCAACCCGTTTCTCAGCGGCATTAAATAAAAACCTACAGTTATGCTTATTAGCAGCAACATTTGTGAACTCAGCTCTCGCATCCTTAACTTTATCACCTTGGAGATGTGTGATGTGTATTTTTCCACTTCAGCTCCGCCCTCAGTCCCTTTCCTACTGGCGGATGCTGGAGATGATTTACACTCCGTACCGACCTGGGCTTCAGAGGGGCATTAGAATCTAAAATGTACGAACATAAATCATTAAAACATGTAACCAGGTCATTTATGTCCTTAACTGAGTCAAGATATCACTCAAATCATAAAAAACAGGTACATTTAAGAGCTGATTGGTTGGTGAAGTGTGTGCACTTCGGGTTTGAATCCGGCCCGTTCCCTCTCTCTGCTCGCTCTCTGATGTCACTGTCCAATAAAGCAGAAAGGCAAAATATAATCTTTAAAAAAAAAAGTGTGAACTTATTGTATGTTTATGTGACAGAGCCAGCACCTGGAAAGATGCAGAAGAGAACATGTGATCAGAAATAAAATCTTCACAGATATAAATAAACAGAATAAATCAAGCATGTGGCCGCAGTGTGTGGGTGAAGATGAGCATGAGTTAGTTTATATTGTTTATATTATTCCCCCCCCCCCCCACCCCCACCCCCCCCACACACTCAACAGACAACACAGCCTCTGTCCTGACCAAGCGAGGAGGTTTCCAGCATCGGGACCAGTTGGTCTTCCTCCTCCCGGTGTTAATAACGGACAGCGGCAGCCCGGCGCTCAGCAGCACCAACACTCTGTCCATCAGAGTGTGTGAATGTGATCCGGAGGGAAACCATCAGTCCTGCGGCCAGGAAGCGGCGCTGCTGTCGGCCGGCCTCAGCACCGCCGCCCTCACCGCCATCCTCGCCTGCGTCCTCACACTGCTGGGTAAGACCGCCGCTAACCCCGCCTCGGTGTTACAGACGCTCATCCAGAACCACAATCTGACAGGCCGACAGCCAAGTGGCCTGTTGAAGACACTGAACCCCTTCAGCTTAATGTCGGCTGTGGCAACTGAATCACTAAATCTGATGTAACTTCACGAGTTTGTGTTGAAATGTGCATCAGGACAATAATAATGTGCTTCATGATGTTTATCAAAGAGGTGGATTTTAATGAATAATTTCTCAGAACAGTAAAATTCTGAGTCCTGATTGACAAGTGGTACCAGACAGTTTAATCTAGACCAGGTCCAGTTATTTTAATCCAGACCAGGTCCAGTTATTTTAATCTATTCTTCTAATCTGTGCTTGGTTTTTTGAATTTCTTTTTGTGTGGAGTGAGGGAAATCCTGTTCTGGATTATTTTGTTGGGACGGACTGTATTATAAACTGAAGCATCCAAACAGTTGCCTGTGTTACACTGTTTTTTCGGAGCGTTTGCACACGGCCCGTTTGGAGGCCATGCGGTGACCCGGGTGCCCTTTGCATCTGCCTCCCTCTGGTGCGGTTCACCGGTGCTGCATTAGGCCCCCCAGCTGCTCGGGATCCCCCTAGGAAACGAGATCCGGGCAGAGGGAGAAAGAGCCGGGGTTCCCGCTCCACAGCCGCTCACTGGAGTGACTCGGGGTCTGGCGGCGTCTCAGGGGCGGTGAGGGAGCAGCAAGAGCATGCTCCTCTTGGAGAAGAGGACAGTCTCTCAGTGGTGACCAGTGATGGACTCTGTTTACCGGAGAGGCTGTACAGTGGAGCGAGCCCTCTGAACGGGGCAGCGAGCAGGCAGCAGCAGGTCCGGCTCATCAAAAAGGGTTCCAGGACCTGTTGGTCGACCTGGACCTCACGTAGGACGGGGCCGGGGGCAGCACAGCTGCGGTCCCCATATTTGATGCTCTTAAGGAGGCCGTGATAGAAGGCTTGACCTTTCGTCAGAGAGCCGTCTTTGCTTGTGGATACCCAGGCATGGACATGATTATAGCTGCCATGGTCCTGCCACACAAAGACATTGGGCCTCAGATTCGTTCTTAAATCACTCGTACGAGTGATTTAAGAGAACTTGCCGCATTCACGAATTTTCTCGTATTTAGAATTTTCTCTTAGGTACGAACGAAATGTACGAGTGGTCCAGACCTGTCGTACGAGTCACGCACAATCAACCTGCGTTCTCCAAAGCAAAAAAAACCTTTGTTGTTGACTAATGGATTGTATCTCTGTCACTTTGAAGAAATGTTGAGTTTGAATATATAAATTACACTGTAAAGTAATGTATAATCATGTTGAGATTAACCAGTACAGTGGTTATAGTCATAGGAAAAATAGCAAGGGAGTGTTGCGTAATTTATTTTACCAGAGCCGCATAAAATCTCATAAGTATCCATGTGGGTTACATAGTCGCCTGTAAGAGGCTCAATGCAAAGACAAAACAAAAAACACTACTTTGCAGGTTATTTGACAAACACTCAGATGAGACAAAGGCAAGGTTAGATTGTATTGGGGGAAATACATTATAGAGGGAGATAAATCTGATTTCTAGGCTATTTTACTCCAGCTGATAACGTTAATGTGGGTTTAAGTGAATCTAAACTTTAAAAAGAGAAATGGTTTTAGGTCTCACCAGGTTGAGGTGCAAGTCGCTGTCCAGGGTGACATCACTGAACATGTGACATGCGGCAGGTATCGGCCTGTTCTGTCATCTGTCTAACGGAGGATTCCTCCTGGCCCTCCTGTTACAGTCATGGATCGTCTTGCTTTTTGCATCTAATTTCATGTCAAGCCATTTCTTTTCTTCTTTTCTTTTTTTATTTCTGTGACAGTGCCCTAACGACAAATCACTATAGTCCTATAATATTCCTATAATACTCCAATAGGGACTAAGAGTGTCTGTGGTACTCAATAGTGAGTTTATAGTGACCTTATCATGGTATTTTGTCTTCTGTAGTATCACTATAATATTCCTATAGGGAATTATAGCTTTGTTGGGATATTTATTTAGTATTCATCTAAAATGTATAGGAATACTATAGATGTTTTTCGTACACACAACAGACCAAACTGCATTAACAGCACAAGTTATTTAGCAGGGCCTTTGATTCCACTATTGAATTATATTAAATATTATGCTTTGGTTGACTTATTTCTGACTTCAGTCTCACAGCTGGTAGACTTCTTCTTAGTCTTCCTATCAGTTTTATGAATTAAGCTTCCGGACATATGGGCCGGACCCCTAACCTTATATGGCATTATTGGGGCGTCAATTATGCAAATTCACAATTCTCATGAACGCGCATTCATTTAGAACAGGTGGAATTCATCATGTTTACGCAGGTCATTTACAATGTTTTCTGAAGATACGAGCGCTTGGTGAATCTGACGTGGCACACCAGTCCACCTCACGAAAAAAGTACAAGAAATTTAAGATAAGAATACGAAAATGTTCTTGCATGAGGCCCATTGTTGGGAAAAGCCCCCGCCTTAAACCTGGTCCACCCAGGGTGTTCGACGATGACCTTAAATCGGTCTATGGGTCACTTACTGCATTAGGTCACCTGTCTAATGCAGCAAAGCCTCTCCAGGCCTACCTACAAAAAGTCGCAGTGGGCGCGAGATAAATTATTAAGGAGGTAGAGGAAGTGTCTCATCTGATTTCCCAGGTTCAGAAGGACATGGCCCGGGCCAATGGCAAGGCTCTGGGCCAGGTGGTGACTTCTAGCCGCCACCTCTGGTTGGCGCAGACCAAGCTCCCGTCGTCAATGCAGGGGACGTTTGCTGGTCTTCCCCTTATCCCGGGAATCACCTTTGGCCCTGGAGTGGACGACATCCTGCAACAGACTGACAGGGTCAGGAGGGACCGGGACATTAAGGCATTTCATGCCTCCACCTCTACTTTGTGCCCCTCCTTTCAGGTCAGTGCATCAGGAGAGCCACCACCTACCACCACTCGAGAGGCATGTGGAGCCTCCACCTGCTCGGCAGCCCCGGAGCGCCCCACAGAAACCTGCCCAGCAGAGAATCAAGAGGTGCAGGGAGGATGACCTAGCCTGGTAAGACCATCCTGATCACATGACCTCACATTCTGTTTCGCTCCACGGATCAGTCTGGACTTCTAGCCGCCCACATCGATTTCAGTGGGCGGGACTACTCGCCTTGACAGACAAACTCCTTCAGCCAATCAGCAGAACGACAAAAACGTCTTTTCCGCCAAGAAACTCCACCAGTGCATGCTCTTGTTCTTGTTTAATTGTTGTTATTGAGTCTATTTCTGCAATAACTGCACTTATGGCTGTTTACTCTGCTAACGTTAACGTTACCTGATCCGTGGAGCGAAATAGAATGTGAGGTCATGTGATCAGGATGACCGCAGCTGGGGGAGAAATGAGTCTCCACCCGCCTCAGCAGAGAGGTGAGGGGGAGAAAGAAGAGGAAGATAAGAGATGGAAGCAAATGTAACAGATGAGTAAAGTGATATAACAACACCTCATCACTGCACTCCTGAAACACAGAGATTATTCCACAGACTGTTTGCCCCCTTTTTCATCTGAGCACCTGCCCCTGCAGAACTCTCTGCAGCTCCCTGCTCTGGGCAGGATGAATGAAGGCATGTCTGCCTCAGGCAAGAACGGAGGCCATCCTTTCATTCCTGGGTCGCTTTCAGCAGGGTCAGACTGTGCTAGCCCCAGACTGCTAGCATCTGTTAGGCTTGCTGACAGCAGCCTCACTATTGGTTCCCTTGGGCCTGCTCCATCTCATACCACTTCAGCTGTGGTTCAACTGCCACAGACTTCACCCAAAGCGCCACAGGCTCCGTCGTCTAGTGGTATCAACGCAGTGTCTGTTGATGTGGCGCTCATGCTCCTTTCTCCCAGGGGGGGTGAAGCTGTGCAGGACGCCTCCGTGACGGGACGGGGTGCGGGTCAGCGAGCGGACACCGGAAGCCTCCTCGGCCGGGCGGACATATCAACATCTTTGAGACCCGACCTGAACCAGGGGTTCTCTGTGGCACCCGGAACCACGGCGGCTCAACCTCTGGGCTTGGCCTCTGAACGGTCAGAGCTTCAGGAGGCGGTGAAGCCAGGGCTTCATCTACTAAAGGAGCTTATAAATTGCACTGGCAAGCATTTTTGAGGTCTGATGACATCTTTGTCCAGTGAGAGCTGAGAAGGCTGCATGCTGGGACCTGGACATCGCATTTCAGCCTTCCCTAACCCTTTCAGGCTGTATAACAGCGAATTGTCCTTTACTTTCACAGTTCAACTTCATTCCCCAAATCACTCGGATATTCTGATGTGATCAGTGAGTCACAGTATCGTGTTACTGTGAATTGCTCTTGAATGCAGTTTAGGACGTAATCGGTGTGCACACGTTCTTCTTAATCAACCATCCACCCATCCATCCACCCATCCACCCATCCATCCATCCATCCATCCATCCATCCTTCCATCCTTCCATCCATCCATCCACCCATCCATCCGTCCATCCATCCATCCATCCATCCATCCATCCATCCATCCACCCATCCATCCATCCATCCATCCATCCACCCATCCATCCATCCATCCATCCACCCATCCATCCATCCACCCATCCACCCATCCGTCCACCCATCCATCCGTCCATCCATCCACCCATCCATCCGTCCATCCATCCACCCGTCCATCCGTCCACCCATCCACCCGTCCATCCGTCCATCCATCCATCCATCCACCCATCCATCCATCCATCCATCCACCCATCCATCCATCCACCCATCCACCCATCCATCCATCCATCCATCCACCCATCCACCCATCCATCCATCCATCCACCCATCCATCCATCCACCCATCCACCCACCCATCAACCCATCCATCCATCCATCCACCCATCCATCCATCCACCCATCCACCCACCCATCAACCCATCCATCCATCCATCCATCCATCCACCCATCCATCCATCCACCCATCCATCCATCCATCCATCCATCCATCCACCCATCCATCCATCCATCCACCCATCCATCCATCCACCCATCCATCCATCCATCCATCCATCCATCCATCCTTCCATCCATCCATCCACCCACCCACCCATCCATCCATCCATCCATTTTCTTGCCGATGATCCAGGTCAAGATCATTGGATTTCATGCCAACAATACAATCCTCCTCTTCCTCCTCCTGCTCTTGCTCTTCCTCCTCCTCCTTTTCCTCCTCCTGCTCTTCCTCCTCCCTCCTCCTCCTCTTCCTCCTGCTCTTCCTCCTCCTCCTCCTGCTCTTCCTTCTCCTCTTCCTCCTCCTGTTCCTCCTGCTCTTCGTCCTCCTCCTCCTCTTGCTCTTCCTCCTCCTCCTCTTGCTCTTCCTCCTCCTGTTCCTCCTCCTCCTCCTCTTCCACTTGTTCTTCCTCCTCCTCCTCTTCCTGCTCTTCCTCTTCCTTCTCCTTGTCCTCCTCCTCCCTCCTCCTCCTTCTCCTGTTCCTCTTGCTCTTCCTCCTCCTCCTTTTCCTCCTCCTCTTCCTCCTGCTCTTCCTCTTCCTCCTTTTCCTCCTCCTGTTCCTCTTCCTCCTCCTCCTGCTCCTCCTCTTCCTCCTCCTGTCCCTCCTCCTCCTGTTCCTCCTGCTCTTCCTCCTCCCTCCTCCTCTTCCTCCTGCTCTTCCTCTACCTCCTCCTGTTCCTCCTGCTCTTCCTCCTCCTCCTCCTCCTGCTCTTCCTCCTCCTCTTGCTCCTCCTCTTCCTCTCAGCTGTTACTGCTGTTTTCAGACTTTCCATTGAAGACTGAAGACTACAGTCAGAGTGTCTACACATTCGTCTTAAATGGTCATTGCAGTGTGTGTGTGTGTGTGTGTGTGTGTGTGTGTGTGTGTGTGTGTGTGTGTGTGTGTGTGTGTGTGTGTGTGTATGAATGGACAGATGTGTTTTCAGGAAGATGTTAAATGTGTTTGTAGGTTTTCCAGCAGCTGTTAGTAGTTTTTTTTTTTTTACTTTCTGCCCTCAAGTGGTGAAGAGCTGGTTTCAGCTGGTTTGAAAGATCAGTGAAATGGATTAAGGTTTAAGTTTGTTAATTTTAACATAATAGGAGGGTTAAGGCCTTTATGGTTTCTCCATTTAAAGTATAGCTATAGTAAGATATAGATATAGTAACAACTTCCTGTGATTTTGTTTTGGTGTAGGATTAAACAGAATCTGCTTCCAAAATGTACTTACACGATTACCAATTTATTTATTTATGTGAAGTACATCCAGTTTTCCACCTGGTTAGTCATGATGTCATCAAGGTTCCTTAAGTGTCTTGGCTGTTCATCTGTAGAACCCAGACTTCAGAACAGCTGGTTCCATATGGTTCCACTCATTCAGTCCATCGGGGAACTTACGGTGCGAGGGTAATGGAGAATTGAATTGGATATGCATTTTTAAATTTGAGAAAAATGAGAATAAATCATAGGTACCAGACTGTGCACCTAACATTCTTAGCTCTGTAAAGGACTACAATTCCCATAGTGCTTTAGGGCGTTTTCACACCTAGTTCATTTGGAGTCTTTATTTCGGACCCTGGAGCGTTTCCCCCCCAAGTTCGGTTTGTTTGGACAAAGGACTGAACTCGCTACGCATGATGGCTTTCCTGATCCGTCTTCTGAGTAGAAACTGGTGCTGAATGTCACCTCAGGCTCAGTAAAGTTTGTCTCCAGCTGTCTGGAAGCAGAGCGTCTTCGTCCAATCAAATGCAGCAAAACATTGTTTTCCAGACGCAGCGGTGATTCACGCTCAAATAGAATATTCTGCTCATGCAGTAAACACTGGACATAAAACCAGAGAATAACAGCAAAGACAACAGTCTGTCCTGCTGCTGGTGCTCAGCCTCTGCTCCATGTTCCTGTGTTTTGTTTTTTTCCAGGAAGTACAGAATTCCCACACGGAAATTCTGACCAATGAGGGAGCGGTTTGATCGCGCATGGGGTTTGTTTACAAATTTTGGTCGGCTTAGAAATATCGCTGTGTGAAAAGAAACCGAACCAGAAGTTTAACTGCAACATTGTGACAAAGTCTTCAGTTTGTCTTCGATCAGCCGGCTCTCCGGATTGAAACCAACTGAACATTTTACAGATTCAACAAGAGAAGATCGAATTAGATTAGATCAGATTAGATTCACGCTGTTACACAGCAGAGCTGGAGCTGTGATTGGTCAGGAGTTTGTGAGGCTTATGGGTATCGTAGTAGCTGCCATGGAAACGTGTCAGATGATTAAAAAGCCTTTATTTCAACACAGGTTGAAACATTCACAGTCACTGATCATAGTGATCAATAGAAGATAATCAGGCGAACATGGAGCTGAAATACAAACAGCTCACTGATACACAGGCAGGTTCTGGCTCTTCTCATAATTCATAACTGACTTTAAACCCAAACACCTTATCCAGCTGGACTCTGTGTCACGATTCAACACATTCAACACTCAATGCGTTTATTACTTTCCACCAATTCACTGAAATACCAAGTAATGGCTGCAAGTGTGTGTGTGTGGTCCCAAGCTTGACGTGCTGAAAGTGACAAATCCTTTTTTAAGCGTGCCTGTTAGCTTAACGCCGTTATCTTAACGCCGTTAGCTTAACGCCTGTTAGCTTAACGCCTGTTAGCTTAACGCCTGTTAGCTTAACGCCGTTAGCTTAACGCCGGTTAGCTTAACGCCGTTAGCTTAATTCTGTTCTTCCTGTCTCCTCAGTTCTGGTCCTGCTGATCGTCGCCATGAGGTGGAGGAAGAAGGAACCGTTGATGTTGGACGATGAGCGCGACGTCCGAGAGAACATCGTTCGCTACGACGACGAGGGCGGCGGAGAGGAGGACACCGAGGCCTTCGACATGGTCGCTCTGAGGAACCTCAACACCGGGAAAAGCCGCCGCGAT
Organism: Centroberyx affinis; assembly: GCF_046629955.1. Taxonomy (NCBI): domain Eukaryota; kingdom Metazoa; phylum Chordata; class Actinopteri; order Beryciformes; family Berycidae; genus Centroberyx; species Centroberyx affinis. Next base: position 52,458 of record NW_027283769.1, read on the forward strand.
GTCACCCCCGAGGCGCCGCTCTTCTCCGGAGCGCCGCCGTACAAGACGGCGGCCTCGGCGCCCGACGACAGGATATTCCGGGACTTTATCCGGGACAGACTGCGGGAGGCGGACTCGGACCCGACGGCGCCGCCTTACGACTCGCTGCAGACTTACGCCTTCGAGGGAAACGGCTCAGCGGCCGAGTCGCTCAGTTCGCTGGAGTCGCTCGGTTCAGATTCAGAGCAAAGCTATGATTTCCTCAGCGAATGGGGGCCGAGGTTCAGGAAACTGGCCGATCTGTACGGCCGCAACGAAGGCAGCGGCACCTTCGCCTCCTAGCCCCCGGTCAGCGGCACCCACGGGTGGCACCTCCGGTCAGCGGCACCCACGGTGCACGGCGCAGTCGGCCGCAGTACAGAAACTTAGAGCGTTAGAGAGACGCTGATCGGGAAAGAGGAGATGGAACGAGGTTCTGATGGAGAACGGTGGACCGGTTTGTGGAACCTCATGTTGTGTCGTTCCGCTGTTCGGAGGTGCTGCTAGGATCTTTGTTTTTATATGAGGACCGGACTTTGTTTCTATTGAAAAAGATGAAGAAAAAAGATGGAGGACCCAGAGCTCCAACATGTAGAAGGACAGCAGTGATCAGAGGAACCAGCAGGTGAACAAGAGACTGAGATGATGGAGTTTCTCACACAAACAGTTTTCATGTCAGCATTTTAAACAGTAAGAAACATTTCATGTCATCTACAGCAACGATCATGGAGTCTGCAGGTTTTCATTCCAACCGAACACACAGAAGCGGATTTCACTGATCAGCAGCTTCCACCAGAGAGGCGGAGCTAAGTGACATCAGCTGCTGTAGTTTGGTTGGACATGACTGGAGACTCCTGATCTGCAGCATCAGCAACAGAAAATGTTTGGACAAATGTTCGGAAACGTTACATGAAGCCTCAGTCAGATGTTTCCTTCCCGTTATGGATCTAGATGTTTGAGGAGTAGAACAGACAGACTGCTGCCAGTATTGCCTCAACTTTAAAATCCCCCTCTACCTCAAAATACACATTCACTCCTCCAATAACTAAACAAACTTCTGACAGCTTCTGAATACATTTTTAACTGGAGTTCAGCTTCCATGCTGTTCTACGGATGATGTTCAGAAATGCCGCTATCAAAACCATGAAAAGGAAAGCAGATGTAATTTAATAATCAATCATTTCTTTGACAGACAGACGGTTTCCAACAGCAGAAGAAAGTTTTAAATCATCAAATGCTGTTAAAGTCACAGATAAAAGGAACTTTACTGGGCAGGAGAGCAGAGGGGAGGAGGTGTAGGTTGGAGAACAGGCACCAAGGGATATAATATGAATAAAAATAAAGAGAAGATGAAGAGAGATAAAGAGATCTCTGCGGTGTTAATAAAATGTTTTTTGTTGTATTCCAGCGCTGTTCCAGACTGAACTGGATTCATAAAAAGGTGGATTACGGTCTACATCTCATCCAGTTCCCCAGAGAAAACACTCCGGTGTATTTCTACTGTTGGGCCGGTGCTTTAATCATATCATATTCAATGTAATGTACAATAATTGTTATTTCCATGTTTTTGTTGTATTACAAACTGCTCATTAAACTCCTGGGCTTGGATTCACTGTTGTTGTTGTTGTTATTGTTGTGTGTGTTCATTTGTTTCCAGATGTTTCCAGATGTTTCCAGATGTTTCCAGATGTTTCCAGATGTTTCACTGATCACACTTCACATGAACAGTCTGGGACTCAGACTGACTTTGACTGAACTTAGAGACATTTCTTAAAGCGTTTACATCTGAATGAGTTTTATAACAGATCTTGTTCTTTGCTCTGTGCTGAAGCAGAAAATCCATCATTTCCAGTTAATTCTCTATGGAGCTGTGGACCCATAACCCATATACAGTATATACACACAATATATACCATATATATACAGTACAGTATATATACAGTATATATACTGTATACGGTCATGATCAACTAACTGACACTGTGGAAGTATTTAGTACTTAGTTAACAGTAGAGCTGTCATTACTAACAATTTAATAGTTTTAGTAATAACTAAAACTGCTATATAATTTATTAAATATATAACATACATGTACTTTATTAAATATGTTGCATCCATGAATAAATAACAACAACAACAACAACAACAACAATAATAATAATAACAATAATAATAATTCAAATAAGAATAATAACTTAATTAAAGGACAGAGGTGAAGAAGAGCAACATTCAAATCAATACCAGGAAAACCGTAAAATAAAAACCAAAATAAATACTGAGCATAAAACAAAATAAAAATGAAGATAAAAAGATGACATCACATAAAAGCAAGTCTATAAAAACGGGTTTTAAGAAGTGAAGTAAAAGACGTCAAAGATTCTGCCGAAAACACTCAGCTTCAGTTTTCAGCCTGGACTTTAGATCCGAAGACATGAAGACCTGAGGACCTGAAGACCTGAGGACCTGAAGACCTGAAGACCTGAAGACCTGAGGACCTGAGGACCTGAGGACCTGAGGACCTGAGGACCTGAAGACCTGAAGATCTGACGACCTGAGGACCTGAAGACCTGTGGACCTGAAGACCTGAGGACCTGAAGACCTGAAGACCTGAAGACCTGAAGACCTGAGGACCTGAAGACCTGAGGACCTGAGGACCTGAAGACCTGTGGACCTGAAGACCTGAGGACCTGAAGACCTGAAGACCTGAAGACCTGAAGACCTGAGGACCTGAAGACCTGAGGACCTGAGGACCTGAGGACCTGAAGACCTGAAGACCTGAAGATCTGACGACCTGAGGACCTGAAGACCTGTGGATCTGATCTGTATTAGTAGTAGTATTAGTATTATTAGTATTAGTATTAGTAGTATTAGTATTATTAGTATTAGTATTATTAGTATTAGCATTAGTACTAGTATTAGTATTAGTATTAGTATTAGTAGTATTAGTATTATTAGTATTAGTACTAGTACTAGTACTAGTATTAGTATTATTAGTATTATTAGTATTAGTATTAGTATTAGTAGTATTAGGGTTAGTTTTCTGCTCTCGGGGTGTGTTCGGTTTCAGGCTGCACTTACCTGAAGTGACACACGGTGGCGCATCACGCGCTTCACTCACCTCTGACTGAAAACAAATTAGATGGGGCTTTTATTTTGACAGTGAAACTGTACCCGGAAGTATTCTGTTGTAAAGTTCCGGGTCGCGGATCCGCTGAGCTGTCCCGATCAGGTCTGATGTGTAACGGTAACGGACTTTCCAGCTGAGCCGCGGGTTGATAATAATAATAACAGTAATAATAATAATAATAATAATGATAATGCTGTGGGCTCGTCAGGCCGCTGCTGTGTGTTTCACAGCGGCTGTCCTCATCAGCGTCCTGCGGCCCGCCGCCGCCTGGGACTCGGACCTGGAGCTGTTCGACCTGGTGGAGGAAATCCCGCAGACATTTTATCAGTTCCTGTCCGTGGAGCAGGTCCGTTATGTTGCTGCTGCTTTAGCTAAGAGCTAACTGTCTGTCTGCTGCCGTAACAGCCGCTATCTCCATGGCAACCACATAGCATTAGCCACCGGCTTTTACACCACTAAGCTAACTAGCTAGCTCGTTGCTAATGCTAACTAATATGTGCCACGCAGACACAGTTAACCCAGCTAGCTAACCTAGTTAACTAACCCAGCTAATTAAGCTGACTAACTAACCCGGCTAACTAGACTAGCTACCAAATCAAACTGGCTAACTGTCCATGTCACCAGCCCAGATGACAAAACCAGTAACTAACTAGCCTGCTGGTAATAGGTAGTGTTGTGTAGTTTGGATCTGTGCTAGTTGTTAGCTAGCTGTTAGCAGCTGTTAGCAGCTGTTAGCTAGCCGTTAGCTAGCTGTTAGCAGCTGTTAGCTCTGTACCAGACTCCATTCAGTCATCTGGCAGCTGTTGCGATCTACTGGTGAATTCAACATGTAGAGAAGGAACAAGCAGCATGAATTTTAATAAAGTCTCACTCTGCTCACCACAGTGTGCTTCAGTAGAACCAGTTCAGCTGGTTTTAGTAGAACCAGTTCAGCTGGTTAAATAATACTGGAAAGTGCTGCTTGGGGTGAAGAGTGGATCCTATTGATGGTAAAGGTCTAAAATCTTGTAGGCTAGTCCCTGGTAGTTTTGAATGGGGTTTAATGAACCAGCCAGGTGACCAGCCAGGTTAGCAGCAGGTTAGCAGTTAGCAGTTAGCCCGCATCACAACACTCAGCTTTCTAAATTCAGGGTCTGTTAACTTGACCAGTGGTTTCAGTAAAGTCTTTAGGGAAGAGAAGCTCAACTCTAATCAGTGATGTCATCACAGCCTGGAGCTGCTCCATTGATAATAAATGGAAGAGTAATTATGTGGAAAGAGAATGTTTGTCTGAGCTTCTACATGTAAATGAAGGTCATTATATAGCAGAACTAAAAATAATGACCCAGAAAATGTACAAAGGACTTAGATGAGCTTATCAGTCGGATAATACTGACACAGAGTCAGCCTCTTTAATTCAAACAGAACCAGCTGTTGGTGATGTTCTTCTCATCTCCGGCTCCATTCAGTAGTTTGTTGTGTTTTTCTTCTTGGTGGATAACCGGCCAATCACAGACGAGGTGACGTCACCTCCAGATGTTTATAGTTTGATGTGAGAAAATGTTTCAGGATGTAAAACCTCAGCGGTAAACGTCAGGTTTTGGTGTCAGTCCCTCAGGATCGAAGAGCGAGGGCTTCTTTCTAGAGCCGCCATTTTGCACCAAGAGACGTTCAACAATCACACAGGGAGAGATCCATCAGAGAAGAGGAGAGAGACCAGTTTCTCCACCACAGGAGCAGGAGAGAGACCAGCATGCATTGCAGGAGCAGGAGAGAGACCAGAATGCAATGTAGCAGAGAGATAGGAAGGAGAGAAAATGAAAGGAAACTTCATGGTTGTAGACTGAAAAACTCTCTCTCTCTCCCGCTACATGTAAAGGAAAGAGGCTCCACCAGTAAACTAAATTCCAGCAGTTCATCATAAAACAGCTGTAATGCCTCAGAGGAATGTGAGTTTGTCATGTTTGTCTTTACATGTCAGTTTGTCTTCCTCCTGCTGAGTTTAGGATGCTTCGTCTGCAGAGATCAAGAAGGCATATCGCCGGCTGTCTCTCTCTCTTCATCCAGACAAGAACAAGGATGAGAACGCTGAAACCCAGTTCAGACAGGTAGGCTCTTCTTCATCTCTTCTTCATCATTTCTGTGCATGTCAGGTTTCCTCCGCAGTAACATTCAGTCCAGGCTGAAGAAAGACTCCGCTGTATCACATGAATCCAGCAGAACCGAACCAGACCGGACCGGGTCCCGTTTCACGTTCCTGGCTAACTCAGTTAACCGGATAAGTTTGTTGACAATTTGGCATAAGCCCAGGATTTTCCGTTTCACGAAGCGAGATAACAATTTAGCCAGACTTGTTACCAGGGCAACAGAGCCTTAAGCCCAAGCAAAAACCCAAGTTTAAGTTTAAGTTTAAGTTTAAGTTTAAGTTAGCTGGATAGTCTGAACACATATGAGGCAGAAATCACACACAGCCGACAGCAGACATGAAGCAGCGGTTTGGATCGATCGTTAGAAGGAAATGTTTCTATTGATCCTTTAGCGCACGCAAATAATTATCTTTATGAACACTATGGATTTAGTCGTGAGTGAATGATTTACCTGCAGCAATTAATAGATAGCAATTAATAAATGAATTTTTATTTTCAATTTATATCCACAGCATAAATGTACAGTGTCTCATAATGTTCAGACAATATTGAGAGCAATAGTAACAACTCTGATGCAAACAATAATGTCCATTTACTTGCACATTACCTGGTTGAAAGTGTAGAAATACAATGAAGAGGCTCCCTGTTTGAAATATATTTAACCCTACAGGTTCTTTCACAACTTTAAAAATGTATATTTGCAGCATGCCACCTGCACGCTCCCTCAGAGCCTGTGACCTCTGTCTTGTGTTGTGATTAAAAACATTAGAGTGGAGCAGCCCAAGGCTCCTGTGCAGTAATCAGCTGTTTAATCAGCATGTTGATGCCACACCTGTCAGGTGGAAGATTCTCTGGGCAGAGAAGTGCTCACTAACACGGATTTAAACACATTTGTGAACAAAATTTGAGAGAAAAAAGCCTTTTGTGTGCATAGAAAAAGTCTTTGATCTTTTATTTCAACTCATGAAAAATGGGAGAAAAAACAAAAGTGTTGCGTTTATATTTTTGTTCAGTATATTATCAATGTTCATCCACGTTGGCGCAACTTGCCGTGAGCTGGTACATCGCAGAGACGTGAAATTTGGCCCAATGACAGATATTGGTGACCATTACTAGGTCAAGAAATATTTACCCAATCGGCCTGAAGGGGGCGCTATAATTAAAGGTTTTACTTTAAAGGTCATAACTCCTGGCCATACTCTACAACCCTCCAAGGTCTGGAAAATTTGAGATATTTTGAAAGTTTTGAAAACACATTTTTGTGAGAGGGCGTGGCCTGTCAGCTAAATTGTTATAACTTCATGACAGATTTTCAATCATCATGAAACTTGGTGAACTTGTTCAGATATCGTCAATAACCATGTGTGCACAGCTGTTTTACGATTGAACAGTAGGGGGCGCCACAAATGCCAAAAAACTGTATCTCTTAATCCAGATGAAGAAGTTGCGTGAAAGTTTCGTAGTCAAAATCAGAACTCCACACCCGTTTGTTCAATGATCGCGAAACTTGGCAGATATATCGAGAGATATATTCAGACCAGGTCCTCAGAACCACGTCAGTACTGTTCAGAAAAGGCTGGAACCCGTTTCATGGCCGCTTGCGGCTATATTTTATATTTGATTTTCAGTTGTCAGGTCCTTTTCTCGCCACTGCCAGACGCCAGGGAAGTAATTTAAAATAATATAGCCTACTATTTAATATTTCAGTTTGGTGACGGGGGCGGCTGTGGCTCAGGAGGCAGAGCGGGTCGTCCACTGATCAGAAGGTCGGTGGTTCGATCCCCGGCTCCTCCGGTCCACATGTGGAAGTGTCCTTAGGCGAGATACTGAACCCCAAACTGCTCCTGATGGTCGGCCAGCAGCCTGCGTGGAGCTCACTGCCATCGGTGTGTGAATGTGTGTGTGAATGTGTGTGTGAATATGTGTGTGTGAATGTGTGTGTGAATGTGTGTGTGAATGTGTGTGTGAATGTGTGTGTGAATGTGTGTGTGAATATGTGTGTGTGAATGTGTGTGTGAATGTGTGTGTGAATGTGTGTGTGAATGGGTGAATGAAGGCATGTTGTAAAGCACTTTGGATAAAAGTGCTATATAAATGCAGTCTGTTTACCATTATTATTATAAAGCGTCCAAATATTATGGGCTTACAAACCACTTCACCAGAATTAAACCAGAATTAAGTTAGCCACACTCTTTTTTTCTTCCGGTGACAAAAATGTAATTTGCTAAACTGAAACCACAAAAAAAATCAAAGCAATATACAGGTTACGTTA
>NW_027283770.1:0-70000 GCF_046629955.1 Centroberyx affinis
GTCTGTTACAATGTTAGTCTGTTACAATGTTAGTCTGTTACAATGTGTTAATCTGTTACAATGTTAGTCTGTTACAATGTTAGTCTGTTACAATGTTAGTCTGTTACAATGTTAGTCTGTTAGCAAGTGTTAGTCTGTTACAATGTGTTAGTCTGTTAGCAAGTGTTACCATGTGTGTTATTTGTCACCAGACTAATTCCTGGACGTCAGACTGATTTCCTCCAGTTTCAGCCTGAAGGTCATCATCATTGTTCTAATGCTCGAAACTCACATCGACCTGTTCTCCTCCTCAGAACATCACAGTGCATCCCAATCCGATTCCATAAAGACAGTTTCTATGAAACTTTATTAATTATTATATAAAAGTGCAGTTTTGCAGCAGCAAGGCTTTTTGTCTTTTGTGGAATAAAGCAGCAGAATTTCCCCGGGGAAAAGGATTAAAAAATGTCTGACGCCTCACAACTGCACACACACACACACACACACACACACACACACACACACACACACACACACACACACACACACTTGAATGCAGACACACAGGCACACAGAGCACATCACATGACATCCATGCACAAATGTACAGGTGCACACACACTCACACATGTCTGAGGGCGCTTTCACATCAGGACCCGAGTCCACTTGACCCCAAAGTCCAGTTCGTTTGATTAGTGTGAACAGTGTGTACCGGACCCGGGCCCGGGTCAGCGGACCGTGCCCGGGTCCACTTGAAAAGGCGGTCTCGGGTACGGTTCGCAGCAGGTGTGAAAACTGTGAAAACACGGAAGTGGGCCGCTATTTACAGCGTGATGTCATAACTATCGGACCGTCCCGTTCAGACTTGACTGTGAAAGGATCTTTACATGTGCGTGGGTACGACAGAAAGAACGATGCCGTGACAAACTAAAGAAAGTCAGGCTGCAGGATGTGATGCGTAAGTCAAACTCAGCTGATGAGAAAGAAGATTTCTGTGGTATGATGGACGGCATTATAAACACCAACAAGTGAGCCTGATGCTCCTGAGTCACAACCCATCACACCTCTTCTCTACACGATAACATAAACAAATGCCGCGTAGTTGATGATGCAAGTGTACTCTTCTTCTTCTTCTTTGTGTTTATTGGCGGATCACAAACCAACTAGGTGCATTCCTCCACCTGTATGGGAGTGTGTGGACAGGTGAGATCCTCGGCTGTGACAGCTGAGCGGCGGGGGAGCGGAGAGGGGGGGGGGGGGGGGGGGGGGGGGGCGATCGTACCTAATATGAAAACAACCCCGAATTATAAAATTAACCAACACAGATGCTGAAAAGAATCTGTCTCCATGACGATACAGAGACTCTCCCTCTCCTCTTCCTGCTCTGCCACCAAGCAGAGCAGGAAGCATCAGAACAGAAGCAGCAGAGGAGGCTGGATGTCAGGAGCTCAGAAACCAGCTGACAGGTGAAGCTGAGCAGCCTCTCCCTGTTTACTGTTGGTTCTAAAAAATAAACATCATGTCAGTCATCGCTGATATCCTGTTTATTTATTTTCTTATATTGAGAGACGGCAACCTTCTTTTCCAAGACTGTGAGTTTACACACAGAACATGGGCAAAGACAAGAGAGAGATGCAAAGAATATTTGTCATCATTAATCAATAAATAGAGTAAAGGTCCTCAAAAGCACGAACATCCAAACTAGTACCAGGAGCTGGACAGAAAAGTCAAATATTAAAAGATAGAGTCCGCACACTACACATGCTCCCATGGTGTTCACACTGTTAATATGATCAATTTGAGATCAATGAATTCCTGGAGATATTTTGTGATGTTCTAATTTAGTTTTTTTGTGAACCCGCTTTCCCTCAGCCTGCCTCGTCTGCTTCTGCTGCAGTTAGTGATTTACTACGTTTCCCAGAATGCCTTTCAACAACCTCCAGAGAAGGGGCGGGACTTGTTGGTTTCAATGTTTTGTGAACATTGGGGCGTGTCTATGTTCGTGGCCACGCCTCTTACTCAACCCCAACCTGTCTTCTGCTGCAGTGCATGCTGGTCTCTCTCCTGCTCCTGTGGTGGAGAAACTGGTCTCTCTCCTCTTCTCTGGTGGATCTCTCCCTGTATAATTGTTGAAAGTCTCTTGGTGCAAAATGGCGGCTCTAGAAAGAAGCCCTCGCTCTTTGATCCTGAGGACTGACACCAGAACCTGACGTTTACCGCTGATTTATCTTTTATGTGTGGAATATATTTTCCATCTGAATCTGAATCTGCACTTTGAGGACTTTTCCAAACACTTCACACAGAAATTTTTCATTTCCAAACTCGTTCCATGTAATTCGTCTTTCTCCTGCTGTGTGAGTTCAGACTGAACGAATCAAACTGGAAACAAGTCAGATGGATCCGGATCAAAGAACTGAACTGACCTCGATAAGATAAGAGAGCAGTAAATAAATCATATGGATTTACCGTTAAAGATCAAACCTTCTGATCAAATTAATACATATTCAGTATATATATTAACAGAACATGTTGAAACTGACAGCTGCTAGTCCAAGAAAGAACAAAACATGTGGCACTGATAATATAAGGATGAAATGCTAAAATAAAATACACAACTTACAACTTTGAACATATTTCAGTGAAGATCACACGAGTCACATCATACTGTCCACACACACTTTACTGTTCCACATGTTCAACACAGAAAAGGAAAATCTTTGCCTTTTCAGCGATTTTTAGAAATTGTTCAATTGAATTTGGCACAATGGATTCTTTTAAAGAGGGATTATTTTAGATCATATGTTTTAAAGTATATGATTTAATTAGAAATGTATGATAAATAATAAAAATGCAGTGAAAGCAGCTGAGCGGAGGACCTGTGACTGTGTGAGACAGTCAGTCCTCATTCATTCAGAATTATAACAGAAAAACAGGATTTCCGATGTGGACTCTGTCTGAACCGGATCAGACAGAAACATGTGGACTCTGTCTGAACCGGATCAGACAGAAACTGAGTTTCATCTGAAACCTTCAGCTGTTTTCTGTTTCTTCTTGTAGCTTTTAAATTATTTCAGAACATAAATATGCATTTTTACACACAACCACAAGTTGCATGTACACACACACACACACACACACACACACACACACACACACACACACACACACATACACATGTATTCACAATTACAAATCTCTCTCTGCTTCTTCTTTCTTTTTCTTTCTTTCTTTCTTTCTTTCTTCTCACTGATAAAAGGGAATGGGTGAGAATTAATTCTCACTTCTTGTCTTATTCAATCATATTCACCATTATAACTGAAGCCAATAATGTTTATGTTACATTCAATAAAGCAAACTGAACTGAACTGACAGACAGAGAGAGAGAGAGAGAGAGAGAGAGAGACAGAGACAGAGAGAGACAGACAGAGAGAGAGAGAGAGAGAGACAGAGAGAGAGAGAGAGACAGAGAGAGAGAGAGAGAGAGAGAAGAGAGAGAGAGAGAGAGAGAGAGAGAGAGAGAGAGAGAGAGAGAGAGAGAGAGACAGAGAGAGAGACAGACTCAGTGAACACAGCCTGGCTGTAGAAACAGGCCGACACCGGCAGACCTGGCAACCCAGAGAGGACAGACAGGCAGACCTGGCAACCCAGAGCGGAGCGGCTGTGTTCACTCTGCTCAGGCAGAGGTGGAGACAGAGCTGCACTTCCTTCTGAACTGCACCAAATATGAAAATGTGAGAGAGAAATATTTCTCCAAACTAAATATGTGTAACTTCGAAAAACTTCCTCCTGACAAAAAACTCCTTTATCTCCTTGGAGAAAAACGTGAGTGAGCCTCCAGCTGCTGTTTATATCACATGCTGTGAAAGCCTGAGACAGGACAACTGACCCAAATATTTTACATTTTTTCCTTTGTGTGTGATTGAATAATTGCAACTTTCTATTTTTCAATTATCTTTGTTGTTATTATTGCTACTTTTTCTTGATTATCACTGTTTTGCTTTGGCAACAGATACTGTTGTATTTAATGCCAATAAAGCTCATTTGAATTGAATTGAATTGAATTGAGAGACAGAGACAGAGAGAGAGAGAGAGAGAGAGAGAGAGAGAGAGAGACAGAGAGAGAGACAGAGAGACAGAGAGACAGAGAGAGAGACAGAGAGAGAGAGAGAGAGAGAGAGAGTTGGAGTGAATCTGTCTGTTCTGAGTTCATATGGAGGGAATGAAGGAAATGTTTGCATTGCACAAATTAAATGGATATTATATTATGTAAATACAACAGTCAGTCTTTCATATAATCATATTGTGCTGAGTGGTTAGATGAGAGTTAAAGGTGAAATGTTTAATGTCCTGATGTCAGTTTATCTGCTGATGGAAGAGACAGAGTCAGTCCTCACCCACACACAACACACACACACACACACACACACACACACACACACAGACACTCACACACACACACAGACACACACACACACACACACACACATATAGCCTATATATATATGTATATATATATGATACTGTCTCTTCCATATAAATGTTTAGTGAGGAAGCTGATATTACAGAGAAACCTGCAGCTGTCAAAGTCAAAGTGTCTGAAATGTGAGAAACTGAAATGAAATCCTACAAAGTGTCAGAAACAGTAGAGTCCTTCTGTTGTAAATCTGTCCTGATATCCTCTAAATATCTGACTGATGACTGACTTCACATCACTGTTTCATCACCAAGTGATGAATAAATTATTATTCGCAGGTCAACAAACCAACTGTCAGCTCCGAGGAAAACTGCTTCTGAAGTTTGTAGATTTGGCTTCTAAACTTCTGGAGATTTCTGAAGATCTTTGCTCTCCATCATCAGATCAGATCAGATCAGATCAGATCAGATCAGATCACATCAGATCAGATCAGATCACATCAGAGGAGAAACCAAACCTGCTGCTTCAGATGAGTCTCATGTTCAGAAAGATCAGACAGACAGGTTGGACCTCGTTCCAGTCTGTCTGCCTGTCTCTCTCTCTCTCTCTCTGCTCCTCTCTCTCTCTCTCTCTCTCTCTGTCTCTCTCTCTCTCTCTCTCTCTCTTTCTCAAATTCAAATTCAAATTCAAATAAGCTTTATTGGCATGAATGGTAATCAACCGTTATTGCCAAAGCAGAACAATAAACAATTATATATATAGTATACATATATACATACACATACATAAAATATGTTAAATTGGTAAAAGAGGGTACAATTAGGTAATTAGATTCAATGCAATCCAATCCAATGTCTTGTATTAACCGGAGAGATATGATGAATATAAAAAATACAGTAAAATAAAAAATAAAATTACAAATTACAGTAAATAATCAGATTCTACTAACAATGGTCATAAATGTGAAATGTAACTACATAGTGTTACGATATTCAAGAAGTTCTAATTAACATTCATTTTTTCTCTAATATCATGGCAGAGTTACATAATGTGCAGCTAAGTGTGTAAACTGGTTCTTCTCCTAAACAGTTTCATCAGTTCATCACGTTTTTCCCTGATATGACGAGTCTGCTGCTTTACCTGCTGCAGGAAGACCGTCTGACGGTCTGGTCCAGTTTAACCTGCTGCAGGAAGACCGTCTGACGGTCTGGTCCAGTCTAACCTGCTGCAGGAAGACCGTCTGACGGTCTGGTCCAGTTTAACCTGCTGCAGGAAGACCGTCTGACGGTCTGGTCCAGTTTAACCTGCTGCAGGAAGGAGGAAGACCGTCTGACGGTCTGGTCCAGTTTAACCTGCTGCAGGAAGACCGTCTGACGGTCTGGTCCAGTTTAACCTGCTGCAGGAAGGAGGAAGACCGTCTGACGGTCTGGTCCAGTTTAACCTGCTGCAGGAAGACCGTCTGACGGTCTGGTCCAGTTTAACCTGCTGCAGGAAGACCGTCTGACGGTCTGGTCCAGTTTAACCCGCTGCAGGAAGACCGTCTGACGGTCTGGTCCAGTTTAACCCGCTGCAGGAAGACCGTCTGACGGTCTGGTCCAGTTTAACCCGCTGCAGGAAGACCGTCTGACGGTCTGGTCCAGTTTAACCCGCTGCAGGAAGACCGTCTGACGGTCTGGTCCAGTTTAACCTGCTGCAGGAAGGAGGAAGACCGTCTGACGGTCTGGTCCAGTTTAACCTGCTGCAGGAAGGAGGAAGACCGTCTGACGGTCTGGTCCAGTTTAACCCGCTGCAGGAAGACCGTCTGACGGTCTGGTCCAGTTTAACCCGCTGCAGGAAGACCGTCTGACGGTCTGGTCCAGTTTAACCCGCTGCAGGAAGACCGTCTGACGGTCTGGTCCAGTTTAACCTGCTGCAGGAAGACCGTCTGACGGTCTGGTCCAGTTTAACCCGCTGCAGGAAGACCGTCTGACGGTCTGGTCCAGTTTAACCCGCTGCAGGAAGACCGTCTGACGGTCTGGTCCAGTTTAACCCGCTGCAGGAAGACCGTCTGACGGTCTGGTCCAGTTTAACCTGCTGCAGGAAGACCGTCTGACGGTCTGGTCCAGGGGGCAGAAGAGGAGAAAAAAGCTCAGTTTCTGTTGTCCCTGATGAACAGTGTTGACAGACTCTCAGTTCTCTGGGCTTCCATTCCTTCTTGACGACCTTTTTCAGTCTCTAGCTGATGGTCTCTGAGTCTGTACATTGTTAATGTGCGTCTCTGTTTGGGGTTTTTTACGCTTACCAGGTACTGTGCTAGAGAATATTCTCTATTCAATAAACGAGAATATTCTCTAGCACATTCTCTCTCTCTCTCTCTCTCTCTCTCTCTCTCTCTCTCTCTCTCTCTCTCTCTCTCTCTCTCTCTCTCTCTCTCTCTCTCTCTCTCCCTCTGGTCTGAACAGCCGGAGTCTGGTTGCTCTGTCCTGCCGCACAGGAAGTGATGCGTTTTACGTTTCCGGTTTGTTTGGAATCAACAGAAGAAGAAGAACCGGGTAGTTAGCATGAGCAGTGAGAGCCACCATGGCTGAACAGACAGAGAGAAGAGAAACTCAAACTGCAGCAACAGAAAACCCAAGCTCCGCCCACACTGTTTGATTGACAGGTGATCTGTGGCAAGAGCAGCAGGAACACCACAGTGAGGCTGATGGAGGAAGATGGAGACCGGATAAAAAGCATTAACACTGTAAAATCACCACTAAAACAACTGGAGTGTTTTATGGCCTTGGCCTCCTCTGCCTTGTTGCTGTTTGCTGACTTTGTGTTGCAGCTTCATTACAAACTATATGAGTCTGTTTCAGGCTACAGTGCGTCTTTATACTGAAACCTGTAAGAGTGGAACAGCAGCTTTGTTGCACAGCAATACATTTTTTTCTGAACTTTCTGATCCTGAAAATGAGAAAAGTGTATAGATGAAGGATCAGTTCCAGTCAAACCTTCAGTCAGCAGATTATCAGTGAAGTGATCAGCAGGAACAAAATCACTGTCATGTTTTTCACCGCATCGCATCGCCTCTCAACTAAGAACAAGGGACAATAATCTGACATGTGCAGAGGAGTGGAAAGACTGATGAGAGAGAGAGAGAGAGAGAGAGAGAGAGAAAGAGAGAGAGACAGAGAGAGAGAGACAGAGAGAGAGAGAGACAGAAAGAGAGAGAGAGAGACAGAGAGAGAGAGAAAGAGAGAGAGAGAAAGACAGAGAGAGACAGAGAGAGAGACAGAGAGAGAGAGAGAAAGACAGAGAGACAGAGAGAGAGAGAAAGAGAGAGAGACAGAGAGAGAGAGAAAGACAGAGAGAGAGAGAGAGAGAGAGAGAGACAGGGAGACAGAGAGAGAAAGACAGAGAGAGAGACAGAGAGAAAGACAGAGAGAGAGACAGAGAGATAGAGAGAGACAGGAAGAGAGTGATATGGATGAACTGGTTATCAGACCCTCCCAGACAGTCATGGCCAATATGAGCCCAGTGTGTTTTAATGGGCTGTTATTGCCACAGGGATTAATGGAGCCGGAGCAGGAGGGAGACTGCAGGACAGCCGGGATGTTCACCGGCAGCTAATGAGCAGGTAATCCTCAGGTTATTTGGCTCTGTACAAAGGTCCGGCGACTCAGCGCCTGCAGGTCTCGCTCAAATGTAGAAAATCATTACGAGGCAAAATAGGAGCGGAGGACGCTGGGACCGAGCCACGCACAATACCAGGCAGTTTTTAAATCCCCTCTCAGGTTTGAGAGGTTATGAGCAGACTGTCACTGTGTTACGTAATACAATATATTACAGTACTAACTGCTGCACTGTAGGAATGTGAAAGTGACATATTAAAACGAACCGTGTTCAGAAGCTGGATGACCTTTAGGAGACTCAACAGGACCGGAGGAGCTCAGCTTCCTGCTTTTAATCACACCGGTCCAGATTCACTAAAACATCTGGAGCAGAAAAGTTCTGGAGCTTATTCACTAAGAAACTGATGCAAAGTAAGTTGTGGCACAAACAAGCCGTTGAAAAGCGCCGTGGGCAGCGGACAGCCGCTTCCTCAGGCCGATCCTCCGGCCCTGAAGCCCTTCACACCTGAAGCCCTTCACTCCTGAAGCCCTTCACTCCTGAAGCCCTTCACTCCTGAAGCCCTTCACACCTGAAGCCCTTCACACCTGAAGCCCTTCACTCCTGAAGCCCTTCACTCCTGAAGCCCTTCACTCCTGAAGCCCTTCACACCTGAAGCCCTTCACTCCTGAAGCCCTTCACACCTGAAGCCCTTCACTCCTGAAGCCCTTCACACCTGAAGCCCTTCACACCTGAAGCCCTTCACACCTGAAGCCCTCTGCCTGCTGTCTGACCTGCTGCTGATGCTGCGTCCGGCAGCGAGGACAAACTCTGTCAAAGTCTTTCACCTCCTGTCACAGGATCTGAAATGGCTGCAACCATCCGGTTGGTGTGGAGAAATGTTAGTGGAATGGGCGTAATCTGGATTTGCAAAATGACATTTACACATAATTCACATGTGACCAACAGGCAGCTTTCCACTCCCTGAGCAGTTAGTGAACAGCCAGGAGTGTTAGCAACAAACACCAGCAACTCAACGCAACCTGCTGTGACAACATGACACACCACAGTACAGTACAGTACAGTTCAGTACTGTCCAGTTCAATACAGTACAGTACAGTACAGTACAGTTCAGTTCAGTACAGTACTGTCCAGTTCAATACAGTACAGTACAGTTCAGTACAGTACAGTTCAGTACAGTACAATACAGTACTGTCCAGTTCAATACAGTACAGTACAGTACAGTAGAGTACAGTACAGTACAGTACAGCACAGTTCAGTACAGTACAGTACAGTACAGTTCAATACAGTACAGTACAGTTCAGTAGAGTACAGTACAGCTCAACACTCTCAGCCTGACTGTAATCTATTTACCCAGAAGAAGACTATTGTAATGAGTAGAAACTAAATAGGAGCAAACTGTTAGTAAACAGAAGCAGACTGCAATGAGTCCAAATTAAACAGAAGCAGACTGCAATGAGTCCAAATTAAACAGAAGCAGACTGCAATGAGTCAAAACTAAACAGAAGCAGACTGCAATGAGTCCAAATTAAACAGAAGCAGACTGCAATGAGTCAAAATTAAACAGAAGCAGACTGCAATAAGTCAAAATTAAACAGAAGCAGACTGCAACGAGTAGAAACTAAACAAGCAGACTGCAATGAGTAGAAACTAAACAAGCAGACTGCAATGAGTAGAAACTAAACAGAAGCAGACTGCAACGAGTAGAAACTAAACGAGCAGACTGTAATGAGTAGAAACTAAACAAGCAGACTGTAATGAGTAGAAATAAACAAGCAGACTGTAATGAGTAAACTAAGCCTCCTTCCTCTCCCTGCCAGGCCAGCAGGCCGATCTGCCCTCCATCATGTTTTGTTATGATAATAATGAACGAACCCCATCAGACCAGACTGGCGAACACAGAGTTATCAGCTCACACTCAGCAGCAGGCTGTGAATGTGGCAGAGGGACGGCACGAGTTTGGCAACTGGTTGTTAGATAAAGGAAAAATGGTAAAATGGTAAAATGCTAAAGGATAATTTTGCTTTTTGGGTTGAACTGTTGGAGTTTGATTCAGCCTTGTGTGTTGGAGAGCAGCGCCCACTGTAAAGATCTACAGTGAAGTAAGCGATGAAATGTTGAACATGATCGATCATCATGATGTCAAAAACTAAGAAAATAAGGCCAGGTTGAAAATAACCAAATTTATCCTTTAAAACAAAGTGAAGTGAAGGGAGTCAGACTCCGACTTTAAACAAGAACCATTTAGTGTTGGAGAGAAAAGACACAACAGTGGTGCTCCTTGAAGGGTACCAAGCGTACCTGAGGGGTACAATGAATCCTTGAGGAGTACATGGGGTCTTTGATGGGTACAAGGAGTCCTTGAGGGGTACAAGTAGTCCTCGAGGGGTACAAGGAGTCCTTGAGGGGTACAAGTAGTCCTCGAGGGGTACAAGGAGGCCTCGAGGGGTACAAGGAGTCCTCGAGGGGTACAAGGAGTCCTCGAGGGGTACCAGGAGTCCTCGAGGGGTACAAGGAGTCCTCGAGGGGTACTAGGAGTCCTTGAGGGGTACCAGGAGCCCTTGAGGGGTACCGTGGCTCCTTGAGAGGTACAAGGAGTCCTTTAGAGGTACCAGGAGTCCTCGAGGGGTACCAGAAGACCTTGAGGGGTACCAGGAGTCTTTGAGGGGTACCTGGGGTCCTTGAGGGCTACTAGGAGTCCTTGAGGGGTACCAGGAGCCCTCGAGGGGTACAAGGAGTCCTTGAGGGGTACCTGGGGGTCCTTGAGGGGTACCAGGGGTCACCCACAAAATGAGGAATAGTTTAATTTCACTATGATTTCATTGACTAGCAATGATCTCAGAATGTGTAATGACTATTCTCATCACGTCTTTCATTCCGATCAGTAATATTGACCCATAGTTGCATTCACATTTTTAAATTGCTTTTATAATGAAACGTTGAATGTCTGTTGTTTGTTAATCTTGTAATCTTTAATCTTCCCGGCACCTATTGCAGCTCAGCTGTCCCTGATTCGGCCTGCCCAAGGTTTCTAACATTTCTTTTCCTAATAAGGTTTTCTTGTGAGTTTTTCCTTGTATGGAGCTGTTATGTCATGATAAAATCTGCTTTTGTGTGTATTGTGCGTTTCCTGAAGTCTGTCCTATATCATTCTGTTCTGTGGTTGATTGTTGATCAGTTAGATCTAGTTTGGCTCATTCTCTGTGCAGTTCTTTGAGACAGGCTGTGATAAAGAGTGATATAAATAAATGAACTTGAACTTGAACTTGTATGATGCTGTAATGAAATGTTTGTTGTAGCATCTGTAACCTTGTGCTGCTTTTTTGGCCAGGTCCCTCTTGAAAAAGGGCCATAATCTCAATGAGGCTAACCTGGATTAATAAATGTTAAACAAACAAACAAACAAAATTCTCCCTATATACAATACACAACAACAACAACAACAACAAACTTCTTCCCATGAGGTTCCCTGGGAATAAATCTTATCAAATGTGGGTCAGTGACATGAAAACATTTGAGAAGTGCTGCTCTGCATGATCTTCAACACATATATATACGTTATATCACGATGTGTTTTGTCTTCAACACGTATGTGACTGATGAACCCGGTCATCAGGTCATCCAGCTGAGTTCTGGACTTAGGAAGTTCATCAGTGAATAGATATTATAGTGGCTTTTGGCAGAGGCAAACTTCTGACGTAAAATATAATTTGTAGTCATTTATCTGCAGGGGTTTAACACCAGGAGGTGAATTAGAATACATTTCATTTCCCATGATATTGAAAAACATCATTAATTTGTACTGGAACAGAGCCAGTCACATTACTGTTCTGTCCTCAATGTTACACATCATTTTAATTTTCAATCTTGTGTCACGTTGCTGAGGGGGGAGAAAAACAATGTTATTTTCAACTAATAATCTGTCCTGACAGTCTTGCCACTGGCTGCACTAAACTTTTTAAATATTAATCATTCAATGTTACTGTGTTGGTTTGTCCTGCTGTAGTGCGCTCTTATTAGATTGGATGGGACTGGGAATGTGGACAATATCTAGAACAGATCGGACGACTTGGGACTCATTAGAACTATATTATCTGTAATGGACAGTCACTTCGTCTGACCGCTGCACCTCCATCGACTGTCATGCTGCATTCATATCGCCTAGGACAGGCAGCAGATACCAGCTTCCTACTAGAAAATACTGTTCACTCAGCTTTCAGACGATACTACAGAAAATACTGTTCACTCAGATATATTCATTTCTAATAAAACCAACCAAACTAATTTTATCACAAAAGTAATTTTGTAACTGAGAGCGGTTTGCACAGAATTGGCTTCCTTACAGGAAAACGCCTCTTCCAGAGTCTGTTGGTCAGTACTACAGACTGTTGGTCAGTACTATACTGACCAACAGACTGTAATACTGACCAACAAACTGTAATACTGACTAACATACTGTTGTACTGACCAACAGACAGACTGCTGCCTTCAAGGAGCCCTTGAGCAAGGCACTGAATCCCCAATGAGTCAGTAGAAACCAGTAGAAGACTGTGTTGTACTGGTCAGCTCCCAGTAGAAACCAGTAGAAGACTGTGTTGTACTGGTCAGCTCCCAGTAGAAACCAGTAGAAGACTGTGTTGTACTGGTCAGCTCCCAGTAGAAACCAGTAGAAGACTGTGTTGTAGTGATCAGCTCCCAGTAGAAACCAGTAGAAGACTGTGTTGTAGTGATCAGCTCCCAGTAGAAACCAGTAGAAGACTGGTTGTACTGATCAGCTCCCAGTAGAAACCAGTAGAAGACTGTGTTGCACTGGTCAGCTCCCAGTAGAAACTAGTAGAAGACTGGTTGTATTGTCAGCTCCCAGTAGAAACCAGTAGAAGACTAGTTGTACTGGTCAGCTCCCAGTATGAGAAGCAGGGTGGAAAAACACGTTAACTGTCGACTTTACTGACCTCAGACTTTCCTGTAAAAGTTTAACATTTCTGTCCTGTGTAACAAACCCCGCCCCTCTGGCTCCTGAGGAGGATAAAACAAACCACACAACGTATTTTCAAAGGGGATTTGGGCCAGCTCTGCCTGCTAGCATGTTATGTTTAAACATGAAGAGGTTCACCAGCAGCATGTTTACAGCAGAAAGCTGCTGCCATGATATTTGCATTTCACAGGAGGATCGTGTCAGAAACGATCACTTCACCTGAAGACGTCACATCCATCCAGATGGTTTTCAGATCCGCTGTAAGACTTCAGGTCTACCTTCTCCCCTCTGAGGACAGCTTGTGTGCAGAGAGGTGTAGAGTCGTGTCCCGCAGAGGAGACGCCTGCCGCAGGTCGGTCTGGATCAAAGCACCAGCTGCTTGACTGAAGTGTAAACCGGGTGAGGCGGAGCAGCTGGAGGAACAAGATGCTGCTCAGCCTAGCTAGCTGTGCAGCATGGTGCTGTAGAGAACCGCATCATTAACCCAGTGAACTGTCAGGAAGAACAGATCCACAGTACTAGCTGTTAGCGGTCTGTCAGGATCACAGGAGCCTGTTAGCCAAAATGTTTTGTTAGCTGTCCAGACTTGATACATTCTAAACCTGTTACACAAATCTGCTTTAGCTCAATCTAGTTGTAACAAAAATATTTGCCGGCAAAAACTAATTTCTTTCACATATAGATTAGCTACTGCAAAGCTTACACACATTAGAGAGACCGTAACACCGGCTGAGCGAGCATCACTCAGCACAAAGTGAGAGAGTGATGTGACTCGTTTCATCACACCGTTAAACTAGTTAGTCAAACACTGACGACTCATCAGCTTCAGCACTGCAGCTGAAGTCTGAAGGAAGCAAGGAGCCAATCAGAGGATCATGTGGTGTGATGCAGGGAGGCTGTGTGGAAATTCAAAACTATGTTAAATTCACAACAATTCACTAAATTCAGTAAACCACAGAAAACAAAAACTAAAGTCAATAGTTCTATACAGCAGTGGTTCTATATAACAGTGGTTCCCAGCTCCAGTCCTCAGGACTAAGAGTTCCTCTGGTTTTCCGTCCTACCAGGTTCCAGGTTCGGTATTCAGGTCTAAATCAGTTCCTATAATGAAAACCAGCTTCCTCGAGTTGGGAACCCTAACCCTATAGAACCATAACAAACTGGTAAAAAAGAACCCAGTATGGTCCTGAAATGTTGTTTTGATACTGCTGATCTGAAGCATCAGGTTCTTTACAGCACCATAAAGGCTCTATGTGGAACCATTTCATCAAGAACCGGTTTGCCTGGCTTTAAAAAAAAACTTTCTGAAAGGATTCTTCATGTGGTTCTGCTGTAGTCCAAGAGCAGAACATAGACCCTTCATCCTTCATGTTGTCAGGGTGACGGCTGCCCCCCCCCCCCCCCCCCGGGGTTTCTTCTCTGTGGTGCCAAATGAAATATTGATCAGGGTTTATACATTCACTCCTCTTTACTTCTGTGAGCGTCGGGCTTTGTTCCTCCTCCTCTGTCTCCGCTCAGCTGGAACACAATCTCACAACAGTGTGAGCGCTGAAAAGCCTCATGCAGCGGGCACAGTCTAAACACTGGAACCAAACGAGGATTTATAATGACAAATGGCATCGGCCGTGTTACCAGAGCGTTCCCACGCAGATCGGTAAAGCTCGTCGAATGCTAAACGGCCGCCTGCTTATCTGCAGGCTTCAGAAGCTCCAAACAAACTGCTGCCTTTGTGCTGCGTCCACAGACCATGTAGACATGACTGGGAGTATGGCTGCAAACCAGGAAGATATGGGGGGACGGGGGGGGGGGGGGGGGGGGACAGAAAGCAGAAAGCAGAAACCCTTCGGTTTCCATCAGAAGTCTGACCTTCGTCTCCTCGAGTCTCAGCAGCTTCAGCTGAGAGGAAACTGAAGCAGGAAGGGAAACGACCTGCAGCTGAACACGGCTCGGTTCGGCTCGGTTCGGTTCGGACCGCTTCGGTTCGGTTCGGACCGGTTCACATCGACCAGCTGCGGTCCTGCGTGCTGTTTGGTTAAACTGTGGAAGAGTGTGTATTCACACCTGCTCCTCACGCTGCCATCTAACTGCTAACAGGACAGTTTCTCTGCAGCTCCGGGTCAAGACCGCGTTCCTAAAACTCCAATTTAGACCATAAAACACCGAAGCCGCTCTCCAAGTCGGAGCGAGCCTCATCTCACTAATAGCTTTTCTAAACGAAGCGATATCAGTCCAAACCCGGTTCCGGCCAGAACTCTCAGCCTTATTAGAGAACAAACCGATCAATCTGTCCTGCAGCCCGCTGGCACTAAAACACATGCAGAGCAGCTGGATACGCATCGATCATATCAGGCATGAAAATACATTACAGCCCTCATCTATTTACATTTGCCATTTAGGTAATCACACTGTGGACGGAGCGAGGGGCGCGGGGCCAGAT
Organism: Centroberyx affinis; assembly: GCF_046629955.1. NCBI lineage: Eukaryota > Metazoa > Chordata > Actinopteri > Beryciformes > Berycidae > Centroberyx > Centroberyx affinis. The sequence continues at coordinate 15,397 of NW_027283770.1, forward strand.
GTAATCCAGGTTTCTCTGCTACTAGAAAGGCAGAGGGACCGAGGGAAGAAGAGCAGCTCGTCATGAAGAGAAATAAAATGAAAATATAAAAAAAAAAACTATGATCTGCTGTCAGGATCGTACAGATCAGGATCAGAGCAGAACAGAACAGATAGAACAGGACAGGACAGAACAGGACAGGACAGAACAGGACAGGACAGGACAGGACAGGACAGGACAGGACAGGACAGGACAGGACAGGACAGGACAGAACAGGACAGAACAGGACAGGACAGGACAGGACAGGACAGGACAGAACAGGACAGAACAGGACAGGACAGGACAGGACAGGACAGGACAGGACAGGACAGGACAGGACAGCTGCAACAGGAACAAATAAATAAAAAGTTTTGATTGATTTTCTCACATGATTTAAATTCTAACAGTGATTTGAACAGAAAGTAGGTCGAGGAAAAGTCACACAGACAGAATGAGATATTTCAGCTGGAAAACTGGAATGGCATTTGTCCTCAACACACACACACACACACACACACACACACACACACACACACACACACACACACACACACACACACACACACACACACACACACACACATATTGTTGTGTTGCATTGCATTGTTTTGTTGTTTGTTGTTGTGTTAGTGACTGGGCCTGAGAGGCGTTCAGGTGCTCACAGAAGCTCAGTTAAAAGCCTCTGGAGGATTTTCTGTCTGATACTGAAGACTCCAAACTTCCCAGATCATCACATCCTGTAAATCCGGACTGTGCGGACCGCTAGAGGACGGAGGTCCGGTTCGGTAAAGACCGGCTCTCCGGCTCTCTGCCCGCCTCGGGCTGAGAGGCAATAATATGTTAATATGTTAATATGTGAACCCGAGTTATGGATATTCACCTCACACATCTGTATGCAAATGCTGCGGCTGAAGAAAAGCTCTTCAGGCAGAGTCAGCTGCTGTAAAGCTGCTTGTTGTGGGACGACTTCCAAACACTGAGAATAGAAACCAAAAATAAACACAATGTAGACTGAGCCGCAGCTCAGAGAGGAAGCCCAGAGCCCAAACTAAACACTCAACCCGCAAATACTGTAATGAAGATATATATATATATAATATACTGACTTCTTCTTCTTTTATACCAGATTTCAGCTTCATGTGATTCATTATGGGCTGAGATACAGCAGACTAACAGACCATCCAACACACTGACACTCTGCTGATGATGATCCAGTATTTCCCAACAGCTTTGAAGAGACGATCCTCAGTGAAACCTGGAGACACGATGGACTGAAGACAGACTGAGACTCTTCTAATACCTGAGACACAGTGTGGAGAGTCAGGGTCAGACCTGAACATGAGACACAGTGTGGAGAGTCAGGATCAGACCTGAACATGAGACACAGTGTGGAGAGTCAGGGTCAGACCTGAACATGAGACACAGTGTGGAGAGTCAGGATCAGACCTGAACATGAGACACAGTGTGGAGAGTCAGGGTCAGACCTGAACATGAGACACAGTGTGGAGAGTCAGGATCAGACCTGAACATGAGACACAGTGTGGAGAGTCAGGATCAGACCTGAACATGAGACACAGTGTGGAGAGTCAGGATCAGACCTGAACATGAGACACAGTGTGGAGAGTCAGGATCAGACCTGAACATGAGACACAGTGTGGAGAGTCAGGATCAGACCTGAACATGAGACACAGTGTGGAGAGTCAGGATCAGACCTGAACATGAGACACAGTGTGGAGTCAGGATCAGACCTGAACATGAGACACATGAGCAGAAACATGAAACAGCTGTTTCTGTGAGAGAGATGAGAGATAGCAGTCAGATTCACAGAGGTCACGCTGTGCTGAACCCAAGGTGAAGCTGATCCAGAGTCAGTGTTCCTGCTGTCAGTCATCAGTCTAATTAGCTGCTCATTTCCTCCCTCCTCCTTCCTCCCTCCTCCCTCCTCCCTCCTCCCTCCTCCCTCCTCCCTGAACTCAGCGGGCAGGGAGGAGGGAGGAGGGAGGAAGGAGGAGGGAGGAGGGAGGAGGGAAGAGGGAGGAAGGAGGAGGGAGGAGGGAGGAGGAACAGCAGAGGAAGCACAAATGTCAGCGCCTGTTATTTTAGGCTTTTTGATAATTAACGTTAATGCAGAACTTGGGAACCTAAATTAAATATAAATCTAAATTAGTTTATTTCATCCAGAAGCTTCTGTCTGCAGAAACAGACGAGGCTTCAGAGGAAGAACGTCTCATTTCTCTAAAAACATGTTTCCTCGTTTCCTCTCTCCTCTCACCGTTTCCTCGTTTCCTCTCTCCTCTCACGGTTTCCTCGTTTCCTCTCTCCTCTCATGGTTTCCTTGGTGGGAGGGACTAAGACGCAGGAAAAGACACATTGAGGGAAACATGGCTGCAATTTAAGAGACTCGGGATGCAGCCCTAGACCGCCTCAGCCAGTACCATGAGAACGAAGGTTGACCTACACAGGAACCTTAATACGAGGAAATCAAATAACGTTCTTGGACTCTTTACCAGCTCATTTACATGAAATGGCTCTATAAAAGGTAAGTAATCCCAACACATTACTTTAGAATGCATCAAACAAACAAAAGAAACATTCCTACAAAAAAGAAAACCCTTCCACTTGGTTTGGCCCAGTGATGTCAGCATGACATCACCAATACCATAAAAATCAGGAAATGCTGTGTTTATGTAAGGCAGACTGTTCATGAACTACAGCGCACCCCAAACGCCCCGACTGTCATCATGGGAGATCTTAATCATTTCAACTTAAACACCACATTGCCAGGTTTTGAACAGTATATTAAATGTGATACCAGGAAGAATAGGTAGCTATGGTTATGTAAGACATGCACACAGTCACAGCTGAACTAAAAACTGTACAAAAGGAGTTGAACTAGAGGCTCAAAGAAGCAGAGCCGGCCCAAGCCTTTATGGGGCCCGAAGCAGGATTTGATTTGGGGCCCCCACCGCCTCGGTGCCACCAATACTATTGACTGTTGTCAATGCTTGATCATTCGCACACCTGCTGTAAATCAACACACCCATTATCAATTTTATTAGTTGTAGCTGTGTTCTTACATCAGACCAAGGTCAGCCTGGCATAGTTTTACCCTTCTATGGTTTTTAATCTTAAAAGGTACCAAACTCACAAGAGTGGTCTGGTGTTAATTTGCACTTTAATATTCAAAGTGATACAGCACTAAGTGGCATACTGAACATGGTGAACTGAAAAGTGACTAAATAAAGCAGCAGACAATGCATTTACTGTAAACAAGTTAACCACTTTAATTGCTTTTGGTTTAAAACATTTTCAACATGCAAAAGTGCAGAACAACAATCAACTACAATTAAAATCTACAAATAACTTATATAAACAGCAGCTCCTTCAGTAAAGTTTCCTTCTTGTATAAAAAATAAATGCAAATGTAAAAAACTGCAGCAGGAACTGATTCAACCAGTAGTGTTAGCTAGCCCGCCCGTTAACATAATATTGCATTTTTGTATGATTACCATTGACATAATATAATATATCACAAAAAAAACAAAAAAACATTTCAAGCGCTCTTGGGGGCCCTAAGCCTCGCAAAGCAGCGAGGGAACACCACAGAAAACCTCCAGTCTCTGAACAATAAGAAACTATCGCCACATAACAGCTACTATGGGAAACAGCCACCAACATGAAACCCACAAAGAAATCTTTGCATGTTGTAGATGAATTGGCTAAAACAAATGAGCTGAAAGGTTTTTATAAGCGGTTTGACAATTATGATTTCTCTGCTGAATGCGACATGGTGCTCGATGGTATCGCTGATGATGTCGACAGGCTAGAGATTGATCCTAAACCCGTCAACAAGGTCCTTAAGCAAATCAATGTCAACAAGCCACAGGCCCAGATGGTATCTCTGCTTTTCTATTAAGAACATGTGCAGATGAATCGACACCCGCTTGGAGTCCCATTTTCCAAAAGTCCCTACATTCTCACACTGTACCAACACAATGGAAAAAGGCAATCATCACACCTGTCCCTAAGAACCCCCGTCCACAGGAGAAGAATGATTTTGGACCTATTGCTCTAACCTCTGTTGTGATGAAGTGCATGGAGACGCTCATGGTGAGCAGACTACAGCTGGATGCAGGCCCACAGCTAGATCCCTACCGGTCCACACACACACACCAGACAGGCACCGATGATGCAACCAACAGTATAGTGCACTTAGTGACCAAACACCTTGAGAATCCTCGGGCTGTTTGTAGACTTCAGTTCAGCTTTTAACACCCTGCAGCCTCATGTTCTTTATTAAGTGGTGCCACTCGTTTCTGACCAACCGCCCCCAGCAGGTCAGGGTGAACGGGACCTGTCTGAACCCGGGACCATCAGCCCCTCAGGGGTGCGTTAGTTCCCCGGTCCTGTTCCCCCTGTACACTAACGAATGCACACGCAGCACTGCTAACAATTACATGATTCATTTTTCTGACGACACAGCAGTCCCGGGCCTCATGTGACACATCAGATACAGCTGTATACAAACATGAGATTCAGAACTTTGTCCAGTGGTGCGATAAACACTTCCTCACCCTCGACACTAAGAAAACAGAGGAGATGGTGTTCGACCCCAAATCCATTGGAGACCACTCACCAGTGGTGATCCATGACCAGAACATAGCCCAGGTTGACTCTTACAGATACCTGGGCAACAAACTGACACGGAGCGTTCAGGTAGAAAATGTCTGCACCAGGTCCGACAGCCGCTACGCCTCCTTCGTAGGCCGAAGGTCTTCGGTGCCGACCGGACAGTGTTCTCCTCCTCCTCCGTGCCGGAGCTCAGAGCCTCCTGCGGCTCCGCGGCTCGGTCTGGTTTGGCCTCAGTCTGCAGCTGACAGCCCAGAGAGCAGCAGGCAGCGTCCCACTGCAGGCTGTCTTTGATGAAACAATCATCAGACAGGCCCACAAAGTTATTTCAGACCCCACCCATGTCCTCCACCCTGATTACCAGCTTCTTCCCTCAGGCAGACGCTTCAGATCCCCGGTACAGGCTCCAGGCTTTAAGAACTCCTCTGTCCTCCTGTCCTCCTGTCCTCCTGTCCTCCTGTCCTCCTGTCCATCACAGTGAGCCAGAGGCCGACCGCTGTACAGCTGCTTTTCATTTTAACTTTACACATGTACATTCTGTGAAGCCTCCATGTTGATGAGGCTGTTTTATTTCGCCTACAGGAGCGTTGTACAGTGGGCAGTGTGCAGTTTGTTGGTTGATGCAGTCTGTGCAAGTACTGTAGGTACTGTGTGTGTGTGTGTGTGTGTGTGTGTGTGTGTGTGTGTGTGTGTGTGTGTGTGGAGGAGCTCTGGGTGAAACCCTCTGAGCATCGTGTTCCAATCAATAAATCATCAGCACATTAATTTAGACACATTAGTAATTACAGTAAATGTCTTCTACTGTATTTTACTGTGAGATGAAACCACTCCGCTCCTCTCAGGTCGACTGACGACTTCCTGAAGCTGATTCTGACTCTTTTTTTTCTGGTTGAAGCTGCTGAGCGCTGATATTTTGTGCCAAAAAGTAATAACTTTCAATTTGAACATTTTCATGCCAAAAAAAGTATTTCATCATCACCATCAAACTGTCAAACAGCGACAAACCAGACAGTCAAACCAGACTCTGATCAAACAGTCTCATTAGAATCAATTCAGGTGAAGATCTTCATATAGAATTGATCAATTCTAGAATAAATCTGTAATCAATCAAACTGCATCAGATCAGATCAGACTGGAGGAGATCAGATCAATAAAAAGACAAAATCAGACAGAGGACAGACAGAGAGAGAGAGACAGACCTTCCTGTCTCTCTCTCTATCAATAAAGCATGAAAATGCCTAAAATAAACCTTTAAAAAAAAAAGAGGAATATTTCTGTGATCATTTATGTGTTGAATTTGTTTCGAGCCTTAAAGCTGCTGCAGAGTTTAAAAATACAAGACGGTCAATAAGAGAAACAGTTTTCCTGTCCGGTGTTTCTGGATATTTCCTGTCTCTGCTGCCTCAGGAGGAAACAGCCTCAGGAAACCAGTTTGCTTCTGGGGAAGCTAACAGCTAACAGCTAACAGCTAACAGCTAACAGCTAACAGCTAACAGCAGACAGCTGACAGCTAACAGCTAACAGCTAACAGCTAACAGCTAACAGCTAACAGCGGGCGGCGGTCCGTTAGCTCGTTGAGCTTCAGGCGGACGCGGCCGACCCGGCGGCGACCGGCGGCAGGGCGAGGTTTTCCTCCCGGGGACAAATCCATCTGCACTTCATCTCAACTTAATTAATTAGTTAATTATTAATCCGTCATTCATCACACTGGGGCCAATTAATTCTGGATTAACGACACGCAGCGCGTCGTTCATCAGACTGACAGACAGCTGCAGAGAAAACAAACACCGAGCTTCAGCTGTCAGGAGTCAGGAGGATAATCGATCCAGTCGTCATTATCTTTTTCATCAAGGTGATAATGGCATAGGGTGACCCCCCAACACACACACACACACACACACACACACACACACACACACACACACACACACACACACACACAGATATTTAACACGGCCGCTTAAATAATGAGAACCAACAGTGCAATCAAACTGGATTTCATGGGATTTTAAAAATTTCTGCCCCTTTTATATTTTAAGACTTGGCTGCATGAGTCGACAGCTGAACCAATCAGATGGAGCCATGTGACATTAAACAGGTTTGTGAAGTGAGAGAGAGCGGAGGACAGACAGATTTGACATGAACCGGGTCATGTGCAGACTAACCGCTTATTATTTCTACATTTTCCAGTAAATGTACAGACTGACGGTCTGTGTTCATGCACCAGACTGTCAGTAAATACACTGACCGGCACATGTGAACACATACCACAACGTCAGGAAATGTACAGTTTGACCTGAACACACGTGTGGAGAAACAATCAGAACTAACATCAAAGGGACAGAAAAATCACTCTGGAATTTCCCTTTAAGATTTCCTCTGATGGGAAACTGAGCAGACTGTTAGGTATTCACTTTGATATTCATCTGTCATGGACTCCCATATTAATCACATATCAAGACAGATTATTAGCGCAGCATGTATGATCTGTGGGAAAGCTCATTATCTGCCGACAGGTAACTCTTTGATTAGCAGGCAGGACGACTGCTGCGGCCGTTTGGGGCAAAGCGACTTCAAAGGAGACGGGAGGCTGCAGGAATTAGACCGAGCCGAGAACGACACCCCGGCTGTGGAAATACAGAAGAACCACGGACGGTTTCAATAAAAGAGACTGACGAGCTTCTGAAGAAACGTCACAAGAATCCTAAACCTGTCGTTAAAAACTGAAATCCAGCTGACCAAATACGACCAAATATGATTTGTCATTTCCAAAATTAGAACAAAGCGTCCGCAGGCTCGTCAGAGGGAATCCACCAGCTGAGGGAAACCTCCAGAGAGTTTACTGTTGTCACTGTGGCTCACTGTATTATATTCTATCAGGCTGTAAGGTTGGGTCTCTTTTATTCCATTTACAAACCGAGGGCTGAAAGACATCTCAATCAAAATCAAATATAACATCTTAATATATATCGCTCATGTTTCTAATCAAACCAAATTTAAGAGTCTCAAAAGTAGAAAGAGGCAGTGAAGTTTTCTGTCAGATGTGAACCTGAACAGTTAAAATCATCATCATAATAATAATAATAATAATGATAATAATAATAATAATAATGATAATAATAATGATAATAATTATAAAATCTCTCTCTCTCTCTCTCTCTCTCTCTCAATTCAATTCAATTCAAATGAGCTTTATTGGCATTAAATACAACAGTATCTGTTGCCAAAGCAAAACAGTGATAATCAAGAAAAAGTAGCAATAATAACAACAAAGATAACTGAGCAATAGAAAGTTGCAGTTATTCAATCACACACAAAGGGAAAAATGGAAAATATTGCGGTCAGTTCTGTCTCAGGTTTTCACAGCATGTGATATAAACAGCAGCTAGAGGCTCACTCACGTCAAGGAGATAAAGGAGGGGTATATATTTTGGAGTTTGGAGAAATATTTCTCTCTCACATTTACCTGGTGCAGTTCAGGAGGAAGGTCAGCTCTGTCTCCACCTCTGAAACAACGTCCAACAACACAAGGTCCAGCAACACAAAGTCCAGCAACTCAACGTCCAGCAACACAAGGTCCAGCAACTCAACGTCCAGCAACACAAAGTCCAGCAACACAACGTCCAGCAACACAACGTCTCTAGTGACACAACGTCCCTAGCAACACAACGTCTCTAGCGACACAACACCCCTAGCGACACAACGTCTCTAGCGACACAACGTCCCTAGCGACACAACACACCCTAGCGACACAACGTCTCTAGCGACACAACGTCCCTAGCGACACAACGTCTCTAGTGACACAACACCCCTAGCGACACAACGTCTCTAGCGACACAACGTCCCTAGCGACACAACACACCCTAGCGACACAACGTCTCTAGCGACACAACGTCCCTAGCGACACAACACACCCTAGTGACACAACGTCCCTAGCAACACAACGTCCCTAGCGACACAACACCCCTAGCGACACAAAATCCCTAGCGACACAACACCCCTAGCGACACAACACCCCTAGCGACACAACGTCTCTAGCGACACAACGTCCCTAGCGACACAACACACCCTAGTGACACAACGTCCCTAGCGACACAACGTCCCTAGCGACACAACACCCCTAGCGACACAACATCCCTAGCGACACAACACCCCTAGCGACACAACGTCCCTAGCGACACAACACCCCTAGCGACACAACACCCCTAGCGACACAACGTCTCTAGCGACACAACGTCCCTAGCGACACAACACACCCTAGTGACACAACGTCCCTAGCAACACAACGTCCCTAGCGACACAACACCCCTAGCGACACAAAATCCCTAGCGACACAACGTCAATAGCGACACAACGTCCCTAGCGACACAACACCCCTAGCGACACAACGTCCCTAGCGACACAACACCCCTAGCGACACAACGTACCCTAGCGACACAACGTCCCTAGCGACACAACGTACCTAGCGACACAACACCCCTAGCGACACAACACCCCTAGCGACACAACACCCCTAGCAACACAACGTCCCTAGCAACACAACACCCCTAGCGACACAACGAACCCTAGCGACACAACGTCCCTAGCGACACAACGTCCCTAGCGACACAACGTACCCTAGCGACACAACGTCCCTAGCGACACAACACCCCTAGCGACACAACGTCCATAGCGACACAACATCCCTAGAGACACAACGTACCTAGCGACACAACGTCCCTAGCGACACAACACCCCTAGCGACACAACGTCCCTAGCGACACAACGTCTCTAGCGACACAACACACCCTAGTGACACAACGCCCCTAGCGACACAATACCCTTAGCGACACAAAATCCCTAGCGACACAACGTCCATAGCGACACAACGTCCATAGCGACACAACGTCCCTAGCGACACAACACCCCTAGCGACACAACACCCCTAGCGACACAACGTACCCTTGCGACACAACATCCCTAGCGACACAACGTCCATAGCGACACAACGTCCCGAGCGACACAACACCCCTAGCGACACAACACCCCTAGCGACACAACGCCCCTAGCGACACAACACCCCTAGCGACACAACGTCCCTAGCAACACAACACCCTTAGCGACACAAAATCCCTAGCGACACAACGTCCATAGCGACACAACGTCCCTAGCGACACAACACCCCTAGCGACACAACACCCCTAGCGACACAACGTCCCTAGCGACACAACGTCCCTAGCGACACAACGTACCCTAGCGACACAACGTCCCTAGCGACACAACACCCCTAGCGACACATCGTACCCTAGCGACACAACATCCCTAGAGACACAACGTACCTAGCGACACAACGTCCCTAGCGACACAACACCCCTAGCGACACAACACCCCTAGAGACACAACGTACCCTAGCGACACAACATCCCTAGCGACACAACGTACCTAGCGACACAACGTCCCTAGCGACACAACGCCCCTAGCGACACAACGCCCCTAGCGACACAACGCCCCTAGCGACACAACGTCCATAGCGACACAACGTCCCTAGCGACACAACGCCCCTAGCGACACAACGCCCCTAGCGACACAACGTACCTAGCGACACAACGTACCTAGCGACACAACGTACCTAGCGACACAACACCCTTAGCGACACAAAATCCCTAGCGACACAACGTCCATAGCGACACAACGTCCCTAGCGACACAACACCCCTAGCGACACAACGTACCCTTGCGACACAACATCCCTAGAGACACAACGTACCTAGCGACACAACGTCCCTAGCGACACAACACCCCTAGCGACACAACACCCTTAGCGACACAAAATCCCTAGCGACACAACGTCCATAGCGACACAACGTCCCTAGCGACACAACACCCCTAGCGACACAACGCCCCTAGCGACACAACACCCCTAGCGACACAACACCCCTAGCGACACAACGCCCCTAGCGACACAACACCCCTAGCGACACAACATCCCTAGCGACACAACGTACCCTAGCGACACAACGTACCTAGCGACACAACGTACCTAGCGACACAACGTCCCTAGCGACACAACACCCCTAGCGACACAACGTCCCTAGTGACACAACGTCTCTAGCGACACAACACACCCTAGAGACACAACGTCCCTAGCAACACAACGTCCCTAGCGACACAACACCCCTAGCGACACAAAATCCCTAGCGACACAACGTCAATAGCGACACAACGTCCCTAGCGACACAACACCCCTAGCGACACAACACCCCTAGCGACACAACGTACCCTTGCGACACAACACCCCTAGCGACACAACATCCCTAGCGACACAACGTACCCTAGCGACACAACGTACCTAGCGACACAACGTCCCTAGCGACACAACACACCCTTAGCGACACAAAATCCCTAGCGACACAACGTCCATAGCGACACAACGTCCCTAGCGACACAACACCCCTAGCGACACAACACCCCTAGCGACACAACGTACCCTTGCGACACAACACCCCTAGCGACACAACATCCCTAGCGACACAACGTACCCTAGCGACACAACGTACCTAGCGACACAACGTCCCTAGCGACACAACACACCCTTAGCGACACAAAATCCCTAGCGACACAACGTCCATAGCGACACAACGTCCCTAGCGACACAACACCCCTAGCGACACAACACCCCTAGCGACACAACGTACCCTAGCGACACAACGTCCCTAGCGACACAACATCCCTAGCGACACAACATCCCTAGCGACACAACACCCCTAGCGACACAACATCCCTAGCGACACAACACCCCTAGCGACACAACACCTAGCGACACAACATCCCTAGCGACACAACATCCCTAGCAACACAACACCCCTAGCGACACAACGTACTCTAGCGACACAACATCCCTAGCGACACAACACCCCTAGTGACACAACGTCTCTAGTGACCCAACACACCCTAGCGACACAACATCCCTAGCAACACAACACCCCTAGCGACACAACGTCTCTAGCGACACAACATCCCTAGCGACACAACATCCCTAGCGACACAACACCCCTAGCGACACAACACCCCTAGCGACACAACACCCCTAGCGACACAACACCTAGCGACACAACACCCCTAGCGACACAACACCTAGCGACACAACATCCCTAGCGACACAACATCCCTAGCAACACAACACCCCTAGTGACACAACGTACTCTAGCGACACAACATCCCTAGCGACACAACACCCCTAGTGACACAACGTCTCTAGTGACCCAACACACCCTAGCGACACAACATCCCTAGCAACACAACACCCCTAGCGACACAACGTACCCTAGCGACACAACATCCCTAGCGACACAACGTCTCTAGCGACACAACATCCCTAGCGACACAACGTACCTAGCGACACAACGTCCCTAGTGACACAATGTACCCTAGCGACACAACATCCCTAGCAACACAACGTTTCTAGTGACACAACACCCCTAGCGACACAACGTCTCTAGCGACACAACATCCCTAGCGACACAACGTCTCTAGCGACACAACATCCCTAGCGACACAACGTACCTAGCGACACAACGTCCCTAGTGACACAATGTACCCTAGCGACACAACATCCCTAGCAACACAACGTTTCTAGTGACACAACACCCCTAGCGACACAACGTCTCTAGCGACACAACATCCCTAGCAACACAACGTTTCTAGTGACACATCACCCCTAGCGACACAACGTCCCTAGCGACACAATGTCCCTAGCAACACAACACTCCTAGCGACACAACACCCCTAGCGACACAACGTCTCTAGTGACACAACACCCCTAGCGACACAACACCCCTAGCGACACAATGTCCCTAGCAACACAACACCCCTAGCGACACAACGTCCATAGCGACACAACACCCCTAGCGACACAACACCCCTAGCGACACAACACCCCTAGCGAAACAACGTCCCTAGCAACACAACACCCCTAGCGACACAAGGTCCCTAGCAACACAACATCCCTAGCAACACGTTTTTAATGAATCGCTACAGCTACAGACAGTGTTTATCTAATATTCACAGTGATGAGGCATCTGAGCGCAGCGAGCTGTGCTGCTATGCTGATCTGAGCTCAGATCTACCTGTTGGTCCTCTACATGGTGGTCCAGTGTGTGTGTGTGCATGTGTGTGTGTGTGTGTGTGTGTGGTGTAGCTCCTGGCAGGCTGGTCTGGGATCAGCTAGATAAGATCAGCAGCTTGTTATCAGAGCAGCAGAGACGCTGCAGCAGCTAATTATCTGGTTAGCGACAGATTCCTGTTTACTGAATGAACAGTATCCATCACTTATACTTTCATTAAAACTTTAAAATGCTTCTTTATCTTCAGACATTATCATGTTTGAGCAAAACCAGCGTTATGTATCATAGCAACTGTCAGTTATTCATGAGAATCAGCTGGACTGAAAACTGTTTGATTTTGATCACAACTTCATTCCAATTAGCCATAAAGCAATAAAATAAGCTTATTTATTAAACTATTTTCATAATTTACCCTTATCAACATCAGATAACCATGAAGACCATACACCAACCATTAGGATATACTGTACATATATATACTCTATATATGGTTTTATATACATACTGTATATATGTGTGTGTATATATATATACACATATATATGGTTTTATATACATATATACTGTATATATATTGTTATTTTATGTTTTTAACACTGAAATATTACATCTTTCCTCCAGGACTGTTCCAAGATCCTGTTCCTACACAAAGCATCGTAGTGAGATTTTGAAAAATCACGTAAGGAAACAGCAGATTTAACTTTATTTATAAATCCACTGGTGTTTCTGTGTGAAAGATGAAGTCAGTATTAGACCTGAAAGGTGATTCTGTAGATCGGCTCAACAGGAAAATAAATGTATGACCATGTTGAAATAAAACAGATTTTTATATGAAACTCAGTCAATGTCTTGGTTCTGATCTTCAGTCAGATTCTGTCTTCAGATCAGCAGAGAAGAGCTGATTTAGGATCACACACACACACACACACACACACACACACACACACACACACACACACACACACACACACACACAGGTCTAATATTACACTAGAAAAGACCTTCAGTGACAACATTTATTCCCTAACTGTAACTCTTATCCTAAACTAAAACTAGTTCTAATCTGAACTTTAAACTCACACTAGACTTCCCCTGTGGATCAGACCTGCAGGTTTCTCAACATCTGGTCCAGGTTCTGTCTCAGACTCACACTCTGTTTCCCTCGGCAGCGGCTCGTCTTTTTAATCTTTTGGAGCCTTGTTTTATTTTTTCTGATTCCTTTTTCTCCCTCCCTTCTGTTTTTATTTGTTTTTTTATGTAAACCACTTTGAAAACTCTGTTTTTAGATAATTGCCATACAAATAATAATATTAAATTATTTATTACAATTATAGAAATACAAGAAAAGAAGCCAAACTCAGCTGGAGCGCTGACATCAGTATCCCATGATGCTTTGCACCAGTGTTTGAATATGGCTGAAGTTATAACCTCAGGTTTCTATCTGTTAGTCTCTGAGTGTTTCAGCCGGGCGGTTTGACAGATCTGATCGTCCGTCTCCCCGGTGCCGCTCCATCCGTTACACCGGCAGCACAAGGACACATCGATAAAGTTTGTGACGTTTTGGTCCGGAAGCTTTAGATGTGAAAAGCAAACGGACGGCGTCTGCATGCTGAGACGTAAACACACAGATCTCCGAGGCTTCGCCGCCAATCTGGAGACCGGGAAACATTTGGAAGAGGCTTTGATGGATGAGAAGCAGAGAATATCAACTATCAGCTGCGGTTCAAGGCATAATCTCATTTGAAATAAAAAGAAGAAACTGCCAGAGAGATGAAAGGAAACTTTCTGAGATTCTACAGATTCAGGCTGAAATAAGACTGAGAAGCAAATATGGAGGAAAGAGTGGAAAACAAAGTTTCTACAACCTTCAGTGCCGGGCTGGACTTGATATCACACACACACACACACACACACACACACACACACACACACACACACACACACACACACACACACACACACAGACACACACACACACACACACACACAGACACACACACACACACACACATCAGCTACAAAGGTGTAGAGGAAGTTCTTCTATCACGACACCAAGGATTTCCTGCAAATGAAATAAACTCAACTGTAAGTTTCACAGCAGTGTGTGAGCAGAGTGGAGACAAAGCTCAGCGTTCAGACTGATCTCACCTCAGACTGATCTCTCCTCAGACTGATCTCACCTCAGACAGATCTCTCCTCAGACTGATCTCTCCTCATGTGGACGGGACACAATTTATCTTCCCTCCATCCGGCTCACAGACCAGTGAGGAGCATGTGACATGAAGATGGATCTCCACTCTGCGTCTGGCGGGTTCCCCCGGCTCCTCAGGACCAACTGTCCTCCACAGCTGGAAGACAGGCCAGTCTGTCTCACCTGTCTTCCACCTGTCTTCCAGCATCTGTCTCACCTGTCTTCCAGCATCTGTCTCACCTGTCTTCCACCTGTCTTCCAGCATCTGTCTCACCTGTCTTCCACCTGTCTTCCAGCATCTGTCTCACCTGTCTTCCAGCTGTCAGACAGGTGAGACAGACTGAAAACCAGATATTATCTGCTGCAGAATAACTATTAATTCAATCCACTATTCGTCCATTTATCTCGTCTTACAGGAATAATGAGCGATCAGATTCTGAAACGATCAAACTGCAGACAAATGAGTTTGTTCCCTCAAAATGACGAAGAGACAAATTTAACCAAATCATTTCTGAAGTGAAGCTGCAGTTTCACCATGTTGTGTTTTACAGAGGAGAAGAAGAAACTGATGACAATGACCAGATATCTGTCTGTCTGTCTCTCTCTGTCTCTCTCTTTGTCTCTCTCTCTCTTTGTCTCTCTCTCTCTCTCTCTCTGTCTCTCTCTCTCTCTTTGTCTCTCTCTCTCTCTCTCTTTGTCTCTCTCTCTCTCTCTGTCTCTCTCTCTCTCTTTGTCTCTCTCTCTCTCTCTCTCTCTCTCTCTCTCTGTCTCTCTCTCTCTCTCTCTCTCTCTGTGTCTCTCTCTCTGTCTCTCTCTTTGTCTCTTTGTCTCTCTCTCTCTCTCTCTGTCTCTCTCTTTGTCTCACATCAGTTCTGACCTCAACATGTTTCTCTCCATCAGTGTTCTGGTCCGGTTTGATTCTCCATCCGTCTCTGGCGACACTCAGCTGATGACACATCTGCTGTCAACAGCCAATCAGATTTCAGCTTCCTTGTTTCTCTACTGATGTGATTTAGTTTCAACAGTTCAAAATGGAGAAGTAGATTCCGTTCAAAGCTTCAGAGAACAGCTGATCCATCACAAACTCATTTCCTGAGTTCTTTCTGTTTATTTTCAGTAAAGCGATCTGCTCAGTGTCAGCTGTCCAGACCCGGGGACGCACGTGACTCCACGCAGACTTGCCAAAAATGTGCATAAACAGCATAAATTAGGGAAAATTTAAAAATCAGCTTCGTCAGTCCCTGCCTAACCCAAAGCTCAATGCCCATGTGCGGTTTCAGATTGACTGGCCGACCCATTGAGGAGCAAAATGGATGCAGATAGACGGACAGAGTTTTCCTCATTTTACAGCAGGATTAACTCAACGTGATGCAGCGTTATGAAAGAAACCAAAGCAGCAAAAACATGATTTTCCTGTTGAAAACACTGTAGCTGCAGGTTACTGTATAGATGCAGTCGCAGCCTCTGGCCCCGCCCACAAACGACACGCCCACATTTGACCCCGCCCACCACTGGCCCCGCCCACCACTGGCCCCGCCCACCGCTTGTCAGAATAGAGCGAACATCAATCAAGTGGATTACAGTGTGAACGCTGGTCTTCTTCATGTCTGCAGGTAAAAACACGCAGACGTTTCTTCTTCTCCTGCAGAAAAGTTTGTAAAGCTCCTGCGTCTCTCTGTCAGATCACAGCAGAAAATCACAGACTTGTTTTAAAGTTAGTTTTGCTGTAACTTGCTGAGTCAGACTGAGTCTCTCTCAGTTTGACGGACAGACTGTCAAACACTCGTCGACATTTAAAGATCAAACCGGATCCACAGCCTCACAGCAACAATCCGGTTATTTGTTATTTGATGTTTCCCGCTCGGCAGATTGCAGGTTTGGCGGAGCTGAAGCATCCCATAATACTCTGAACATCCCATAATACTCTGAACACTCTGCGTGTCGTATCCCTTCAGAGGGATTCACGGTGATGGATGATGTCAGCTGCCGCTCAGACGCAGAGCGGATCTGCAGGTCTGGAGTTTTTATTTGTGGACGGAGAACTTATCGCTCCGGACCGATGAGCCGGTCTCTCCCGGTGACACCGGATGTTCCCCGTCTCTCCCGGTGACACCGGATGTTCCCCGTCTCTCTTCTCTCGTTCGTTACGGTCAGAAGGCTTCGGTCCGTTCAGATTCGGACCGCTGAGGGTCAGGTCTTCAGCTCCTGCTGCTCCTCTGGATCACACTGAGCTGTTTGGATTGTTTTATTCTCATAAACTGCAGGCAGCTGCTGCTCTTGGTGATCAAAGGACTGAAGATCTGAGATTTAAATCTACTGTCAGAAGGAAAGAACGAGAGAGCAAATGAAACACTGAGCGCTCTTGTGGTCGAAGAACAAAGAGTTTTCATTAAATACAAACTTGTAGCATCAGGTTTACAGTGATGAAAGAAAATCAAAGTTAATTCCTTTTCAAACAAAGTTCCTGTTGGTTCCTCTGCAGCAGAACGGTTCCTGAGCCTCAGGAACCGGTTCAAGACTGGAATCAACCATAAAGATTAAAGGAATAGTTCACCCAAAAATGAAAATCCTGTCATCATCTCCTCCCCCTCATGCAGATGAAACTCAGGTGAAGTTTGTTAGTCCATATAACACACAGGGAGGCTGCAGCACAGCTTGGTAGCAGCCTTCTCCAAAACAACTGAAGTCAATGGGGACCTGTTCTTTAGAGCTCCAAAACAACAACAGACAAACAATCACACTGTGAATAGAAAGACCTATACACCATTATTTGTTGCAGATCAATCAGCTGTAGTTCAGATTTGCACTAAATGATGGTGTAAATATACTGTAGGTCTTTTTGGAACTCTGAAGAACTGGTCCCCACTGACTTCAGTTGTTTTGGAGAAGGCTGCTATGGAGTTGTGCTGCAGCCTCCCTGTGTGTTATATGGACAAACTTCACCTGAGGTTCACCTGCATGAGGGGGAGGAGATGAGGACAGAGTTTTCAGTTTTGGGTGAACTATTCCTTTAAGATAAGTAAAGTTATTCTGAGGCAGAAGAGCCTGCTGTAGATCCAGCAGAGCGGTCTCTCTGTGGAAGGCAGATCACATCAGACTGATCTAGGTTCAGATCAATAATATTGACGATGCAGAGAGGAAATCCTCTTGGTCTGGTGTCAGCTTCACTCTGGATCTTTATTCCCTTTCTGTCCCGACTCTCACCTGCAGCTCTCCAGTTAAAACAAAGAGGGTGAAGAGTTTCGACAGGATCACACCTTTAAAGTTTATGCAGCAGTCCTGGGAGTTTCCTGACAGCTGATTGGTTAAAAATGCCTTCCAGTCTTAACGGAGCTTTAGTTGTAATATTGGGCTTTGGTTTGATCCTGCTGTCTCCGTCTCTCTTCTGATCTCTCTTCTGATCTCTCTCCTGATCTCTCTTCTGATCTCACTGTGTCTACCTGCTTCAATTAAATGAAATAAATAGAACATGTTGGGGCAGAGGAACAGACTCACCCAGGAAGCGGCAAGGCATGATGGGAACCGGTCTGATCCGGTTCCTCAGTGGATTAACTGTGCAGCATGCGGCTTCTGGTCTGACAGTTCACTGTTTTCAAAACACTAAACTTTCAGTCTGAAAAACATCACGACCTGAAGTTCATCATCCCAAACTCACTAAGGCTGCGTTCACATAGAAACCGACACGCTCTCTACAGCCGGAGGAGAGGCCGGCCGTTTCCATAACAACAACAAAGATGCTAGTACCAGCTAGCTAACCAGCTAACCAGCCAGTAGACTTACTGATTTAGTTTGGTTCAGTGTCTCTAAACTGACTGATTGCCTCTGTGGGACGGTCAAACACAAACCTCCTCCTCCTCCTCTTCCTCCTCCTCCTGCTCTTCCTCCTCCTCCTCCTCCTCCTGCTCTTCCTCCTCCTCCTCCTCCTCCTGCTCTTCCTCCTCCTCCTCCTCTTCCTCCTCCTCCTCCTCCTCCTCCTCCTCCTCCTCTTCCTCCTCCTCCTCCTCCTCCTCCTCCTCCTCCTCTTCCTCAGCTGTACAGCATTTTAAAGACTCTCTCTCTGATCAGTAAATTCGTCTCCAGTCTCCCCTCTTCCTCAGACTGCCTTCCTCCATATTTCAGTGTTTTGGCAGAGTGATGCAGAGTCAGCTGTCAGAATATGTTTTGTTCTGCTGAATGTTCTGAACGGAGGAAAGTTCCAGCAGCTGAACTGAAGTTCAAACGTAGGCTAGTTTGAACGTAAAGTCTCACTAAGTCCGAGTTTACGCATTACTAAAATTTTAACAGTTGCACCAACTGAAATAGTTCCAAAGTAGACTGAAGTTACAACTTAAAACTACACCGACCTCCTGCTGGGTGTCAAGTCCTCCGTAAAATAACAGTTGGCACGGCATCAATTTGACAAGACATGTTTAACTTGCTGGAGGAGCAGGAGGGACAAATCCAGGGCGGTTTATGTCGGCAGCGTGTTCTCCGTGACGGATTACATCATTTTGAACCGTATGATGATTTTGATTTATACTCGTGCTTTGTTTTCCCCGAGCAGAGATACGCTCACAGCATCGGAGTCTAGATTAGGCTTCATGTTACAGGCTTCCCCGGTGGTGCGTTCAGACTTGGTGTTAGCCAGTATTATAGAGTATTATAGACACTTGGGGTGATTATTTGTATTCATCTATGCAGAATACGTACTTTATACAGTGATTTCATAGTTTCCACGTGTCTGTCATGCATATTTCAATAATCCGAACATTTCAGTCTCCCAGATGATGTAACAAGCTACATTCCCGATGTGAATATTGCTCCACTTCACTTTGCTAAGGAGAGATGCTCCAGACATTCAGGTGGTATGGAGAGGAGAGGGGGGGGGGGGGGGGGGGGGAGGGACAGGAGGAACCACTGAGTTATATCTGGGACATGAGTTTAGATCACTGAACTGACGAATAACAAATCTACAACTTTCTTTAGCCATCAATAATGGTTACTGAGGGGGAAATGCCTAACTTTTGCTCCGTTGAAAATAACGGTTAAACCGCTTGATATCACTTGTTGTCTAACGTTATATTAATTCTAGTCTAGTTGTAGGCTGCTGTCTAGGCTAGACTGGTACAGGAGGCAAACTAACATGAATCCTTACAGCCTGCTTTATACTCGATAACCTACCTATTTGTTGATGTGTTTGTAGAGCTTTGCAAATTTCCAAGGTTTCTAATCTTTTTCTGTTGCTATCGTGTAGCCATGGTTAGCTGATAGTCGTTGATTTTAGCTCTAGGTGCGGCCCAAGGAGGTTCTATATTAACAGGTTCTATATTAACATGTTCTATATTAACAGGTTCTATATTAACAGGTTCTATATTAACATGTTCTATATTAACATGTTCTGTATTAACAGGTTCTGTATTAACAGGTTCTATATTAACAGGTTCTATATTAACATGTTCTATATTAACATGTTCTATATTAACGGTGCGGCAGGGGAAAACGTCACTGTCTGCGACGATGTTTTGGTTAGTGGTCCGTTTACGCTCTACTAGTTCAGATGTACCTTAAGTCTCATGGTGCAACTAAACAAAGACACAACTTTAGTGTCAAACTAACTAGTTTCAACGTAACAGTTAGTGTGACTTTACACCCTAACTTACGATGGAGCTTACGTTCAGCTGGTGCAACTGGCTGCAGATCTTTTCCAGTCAGTTAAAAATGTGGAAACAAAAACATTCATGAAGTCCGTTTGTCATGAAATGTGAAACCGTTTTGTTCACCGATCCTTCTCCAGATTAAACAGACAGAACATCGATGCTATCGGCTATAGATCGTGTTACTGGATGTAGGACAGACATGGAGAAGGTGTTCAGACAGGAAGCAGGAAGCAGGAAGCAGGAAGCTTCTGAAGCTCCGCCCCCCAAACGCCTCGTCACAGCAGGCTGGCAGGAGGAATCCTCCATGCAGCCTCCGTCTGGCAGCAGGAGACCAAACAACAGATTATCAGAGACGCCAGCAACTAGACAGGCAACCTGCAACCAGTCAGACAACCTGCAACCAGCCAGACAACCAGCAACCAGCCAGACAACCAGCAACCAGCCAGACAACCAGTCATGCTGCACAGTTAATCCACTGAGGAACCGGATCAGACCGGTTCCCATCATGCCCTGTCACTTCCTGGGTGAGTCTGTTCCTCCGCCCCAACATGTTCTTCTTTTTGTACTGACTGCAGTGTTTTTACTGTCTGTCTGTCTGTTCCTGTCTATGACATCATAAAGATAACCTTGACCTTGAGCTTGACCTTGACTTTGACCTTGGTGTGTTGGTGATGAAACAGATTCAGTCTCCTTATCGTCTTTATTTCTGACAGTTCAGATGTTTTTCCTTCCATACAGCTTTAAGTGTCAGCTCAGGCTTTTGTCCAGATGCAGTGAATCACAGAGACTCAACACACACACACACACACACACACACACACACACACACACACACACACACACACACACACACACACACACACACATTCACACACACTCAGCCAAACTAACTGCTAACACTGACAGAGTCCTGGGCATTTCACCAGATTTCACAACATGTAGCAGCTTTCCTCCAGCAGCAGTTTAACTGTGTGCGTGTGTGTGTGTGTGTGCGTGTGTGTGTGCGTGTGTGTGTGTGTGTGTGTGTGTGTGTGCGTGTGTGTGTGTGTGTGTGTGTGTGTGTGTGTGTGTGTGTGTGTGTGTGTGTGTGTGTGTGTGTGTGTGTGTGTGTGTGTGAGCTCAGAGAGTCTCTCTCTCTGGTGTGAAGATGCGACTGCAAACAGCTAAAACAACAGTTTGTTTTTCAGACAGAAGTGTGTGAACATGTGAGCAGATGTTTGTGTTTCAGCTCCTGCTCTGACTCTCTGGATCAATAAGCGTAAACAACAACAAATGGGAATATGGATTTCACAAACTCTCACTGTTCACATCAAAACTGAAACAGAAACACTGCGGGAATCAGAATACCAGTCAGCTGATGTTTATGGCTGGAAGACTTTTCTCTCTGCATTTTATTAAATATCTAGCTGCTGACCCTGTCTCTCTGCTCTGATCGTTTTTATTGTTTTTATTGTTTTTATTGTTTTAAGTATGTTTTAAAGTGTGTTTAGTGCTGTCCTACCGTGTGTTTTAATTTGTTTAGCCTACTAACCCAACCACCATGAACCTCTCTGCCTACGTCGCTTTGGCAGTTTTATCAACTTTGATACCTGGAGGTCAACAGGATTATCCAGCCTCCCCTCATCACCTATTCCTCCTGTAGTAATGAGTAAAGCAAACAGCTTGGGCGCTGATATTACTCTACCCCGTGTTTTATTATATTATTAAGGGTGAGAACAAAGAAACAAAAAGCGAGGCTCCAGAGGAGGTATCAAGAACCGGCTAAGGAGGCGAGGAAGCCGTCACCCTCTACCTTATCACCTTATCAAACGTAAGGTCGCTTAACCACAAGCTGGATGAGGTCACACTTCGCATCAAATACGAGGGGGACGCAGCAATCTCATCAGTTTCACTGAAACTTGGTTAAAACAGGACTGCACTGTGGAGGCTGATGGAAACACTAACAGAGCAGACAGAGATAAGGTCAAATCACAGAAATCTATTGGTGGTGGCCTCGGTATTCTCGTTGACAAAAAGTGGGCAACACATTTCACTATTTTTGAATAAATACGCACAAGAGACTATGAGATCCTGGTGGTATCATTCAGACCTTTTTATTTACCCCGTGAATTTGGACAGCTCATTATATCGGTGTATGTACCGGGACCCGATAACAAAGAAGCAGCTGAACGCATGTCGGACTGTTTTAACAGTGCGCTGACCAGCCAGTGTTCATTCTGGGGGATTTTAACACACTTTCCTCAGCAGCACACCTCCCAACTCTGCAGCAATATGTCGACTGTCCAACTCGCTCATCGCACATCCTGGATCTCTGTTATGGCAATATGGAGGATGCATATACGGCAATATGCAGACCTCCGATTGGCAAATCAGACCATAACATCATCCACTTACTGCCGAAGTACAGACAACGAGTAAAGAGGGAAAACCCCACCATAAAAACAATTCAAGTCTGGGATAGAGAAAGTGAGGACAAGCTAAGGTGCTGTTTTGAAACTACAAACTGGGATATGTTTTTTGACTCATGCAGAGACCCCCCATGAGCTGACAGACTGTATCACTTCATATATACAATTCTGTGAGGAATCTGTAATCAACACCAAGGAAGTCAGAGTATTCCCTTATAATAAGCCTTGGCTGTCAAAAGACTTGAAAAGATTCCTTAATGACAAAAAGGTGGCATTCCTCAGGGGCGACACTGAAGGTGTCAAAGACAAAAGAAAGGAGCTCAGGGCTAAGATACACAAAGCCAAAACTGATTTTAAGAACAAAGTAGAGAACCAATTCTGCACAGCGAACCCCAGACAAACATGGGAGGGACTTAACACAATGATGGGTAGAATGCCCAAAAGACAAGAGGATACCTCTATGGACAGCCTGAACTTAACCGTTTTTGTGGAAGATTTGACACCCCAGGCTGTAAAGACAGGAGCAACGCCATCTGTACCAACATACCCAGAAACCCCACAGTCCATCTGTCCGAGGAGGAGGTCGGCACCTGCCTCTCTCGGGTTAAGCCCCACAAAGCACCCGGACCTGATGGTCTACCTGGACGTGTTTTGAAAGCGTGCTCCATCCAACTAAGGTCAGTTTTAACCAAACTGTTCCAGTTCTTACTGCACACCTGCACCCTGCCTAATACATGGAAAGCATCTATTATCAGACCAGTACCCAAAAAGCCAGGGTCCAAAGACTTGAATGACTTCCGCCCAGTAGCCTTAACCCCTGTACTGGCCAAGTGCATGGAGAGGGTGGTCAGTCAACATCTCACCTCATCCATAGCACAACAACTGGACCCATTACAGTTTTCTTATCAAACCCACAGAGGGACTGAGGCCACATTCACTATATATATTCTACTGTGTGTTTAAGGAAATTAGTGTTTGCCTTGGGAAGTGAAAACCGGCCTTCTGTTGCCTGTCTGGTGGCATAATGTATATGACTCTAAATTGTGTTTTAATTGACTGTGCTGATATTATATATATATATATATAGATATATGATGGAGTTTTTGATTTCAAAACTTTCCATGTTGAGAGCAGAAGTGCAGCGATCAGCCCGTCTTCAGCTCTCAGCCAGTTCAGAAGGAGGTGCGTTCTGTTGGTGTTAGTGCTGTACGGACACCGGAGACCAGGCCGCCTTGTTCTGGACTAGCTGGAGTTTGCTTCAATCTTTTTTTGTGGCACTCGCCCATATTATCTGGCAGTAATCAAGCTGAGAAAGAATAAGGCAAGTTTAATTAAATCAGGTGTAAGATATTCTCTGCCTCGCCCATTCTATTGACAATAGTGTCTATATGTTTTGAACAGGACAATTTGTTGTCAAGGGTGACGCCCAACAACTTGGTTTCCTTTACTTGCTGGATGGATATTTTATTTATAAAGAGTTTAAGCTCTGGCTCTCGCCTTAGAGAATGATTTGAACCAAATACTATGCTTTTTGTTTTGGATATGTTAAGTATCAGTTTGTTTTCGAGGATCCACTTTCCGATAATATCTAGCTCTCTGTTCCAGATGGCAGTCAGATCAGCAGGTGTTTTTGCTGATGTTCTGTAGTATCATCTGTGTACAGAGTTAATTTAGCATTTTGTAGTACGAGAGGTAAATCATTGGTAAAAATTGAATACATAAGTGGGCCTAGGCAGCTCCCTTGAGGAACTCCACATTCCACAGACACGCTATCTGAGTAACTTCCATTAAAGAAGACTCTCTGTGATCTGTTTACCAGATAGCTTTCCATCCAAGCAACTACAGTTGGTCTAAATCCATAAATCCATAACGTTTGAGTATCTGGGAACACACATAGATGACAAACTGAGTTTCACAGACAATGTTGATTTTATGTGTAAGAAAGCTAGTCAGAGACTGTTTTTAATGAGGAAACTGAAGGGGTTTGGGGTCAGTCTTGACATTTTGGAAAAAGTGTATGTCAGCCTGATAGAGAGCATCCTTGTTTTTAATATCTCTGTCTGGCATGGGCACTTGACTTCAGTAACTAGAAACAAGCTGAACAGGATTGTTAAGACAGCAGGGAAGATAGTAGGCCGCCAACAAAAGCCATTAGATGACCTTTACAACACAGCTGTATACAGGAAAGCCCTGTCAATCATTAATGACAAGACACGCCCCCTCCACCCTGAGTCTGAGCTGCTCCCTCAGGGCGAAGCTGTAGAAAACCTCCGGCAAAGAAAAAGATCTACACCAGTTCTATTATCCCAAATGCAATTAATGTGGTCAACAAACTACAGTAAACCTGAATATGGGAGTGCCTGTTTGTGTTTATATTTTCCTGGGTGAGACTAAGGACAATTTTCCTGCCTCAGCTGGACACTTAAAGTTTATTCTTTTCTATTCTATTCTATTACAATAATTAAAAAAATTCTAATAAAAACACCGAATGTCAATCTGTCCAAAGTCGCAGTATAAAGAAGTTACTTGTAATTCTTGGTTCTATTTGAAATAATTTGGATTCAGTTCTGACCAATCGCCACGCTGCATGTCGCTCTGTCACAAGTCTGCTGGCGTTTCATTGGCTGAGGTTTGGAGTTTGTTTAACATTGTTAGTTTGTGGAGCCTGGCTCTGGATCTGATGCGGACTTTACACAGACGTTACACACACTTTACACACACTTTACACACACTTTACACACACTTTACACACACTTTACACACACACTTTACACACACTTTACACACACTTTACACACACACTTTTCACACACTTTACACACACTTTACACACACACTTTACACACACTTTACACAGACGTTACACACACATTTTTCACACACTTTACGCACATTACACACTTTACACAGACGTTACACACACTTTTCACACACTTTACACAGACGTTACACACACTTTACACACACTTTACGCACATTACACACTTTACACACACTTTACACACACTTTACACACACTTTTCACACTTTACACACACTTCACACCTTGTTATTAAAGCTTCACACACAGACTCCCAGCAGCCTTGATGTTCTTGTTGTGCTCAGACCAGACAGTGTGTGTTATGTTATGTTATGTTAATATGTTATGTTTTGTCACGCTCAGACAGCAGAGAACATCTAAACATCTAAACATCTAAACATCTAAACATCTAAACATCTAAACATCGATCATCCTGGAAGACTAAAGAGATTATTTAACTGCAGAGGAAGTTAAAGAGAAAAAACTGGAGACAGACCTTCAGAGTTTTAAGGAACATCTGAACATTTACGACAAATCCATTAAGAGTGTGAGAATTATTTCTCAGAGTTGAAGCTGAAAACCAGATGCATAAAACTAACTAACTAGATTCAGGACTAAAAATGCACAGTAGGGACACAACTGAAAACCTGCATGCACGGTCTTTCTGCAGATTCATAAAACGCTGATAACATGATTGACACATTGTTCCTTTTTATAAATCTCAATCATCATGAAACTGCACATGCACAAGCCTAAAGCCACTCCCACAATTACCCATAAATGGACGTGGACACGCCCCCGTTTCACCTGGTTTGGACACAAACACCAATCACCATCCTGGACCAGAAGTCAGACTCGTTCTCTTCTTAGTCTTCTGTTGCTAAAGCCGGTACACAGAATACTGAGAGACAACAGTCTGTAGTTCATTTATCTCTCCAGTCGTTTATCACGGTCTGTCTCACTGGACAGAGAATCAGCCGAACTAGATCTAACTGATCAACAATCAACCATAGAACAGAAACATCTAGAACAAACATCAGGAAGCAGAACAAAGCATAAGACACACAGCAGCAGATTTTATCAAGACAGACGGTCACCTGTCCTCCAGCCGCAGAGCCTCAGAACAGACGAAGAAGAACTACCAAGAAAACTTTATTAGGAAAAAAACATGGGTAACACTTTACAGTAAGGGTCACTAAGTTAAGGGTTAGTTAATGCTTAATTAACAGTTAACTAATGTGTAATTTATTAATGGTGTTCATGTTAACTACGGTATTAATTTATACATTATTTAATAGTTTATAAAGATGACTATTAAATAATGTATAAATGAATACCTTAGTTAACATGAACACCATTAGTAAATGATTACCAGACACATTAGTTAACTGTTAGTTAAGGGTTAGTTAATGCTTATTAAGCATTAACTAACCCTTAACTTAGTGACCCTTATTGTAAAGTGTCAAACCGGACAAACAGGTGGACGGACAGGACAGGACAGGACAGGACAGGACAGGACAGGACACACAGCTATAAATGTTGTTATGAAACTCTGTTGCTGGAAAGATCTGAATCAAAGGCTCCGGAGCAAATGTTGCCTAACTTCCTTCTCTGCTGCTCAGCTCAGCTCAGCTGGTGGGTCTGGACTCGGTCTGAAGCCTGCAGGTCTTCACCATCTGAACCAGGACCGCAGGACCGCAGGACACAAAACTGTCGATCCGATCGAAAGATGTAGATTTAAATAAATGTATTATGTAAAGTATATATCGGAAAGCAGCCGGTCAGCGGTCCGGTCTGCACACTCAGGAATTTCTTTAAACTGCAGAGCGAAGTTAATTGGACCGTTTGCAGCAGCAGAACGAATTACAATACGGATCATCTGAAGAAACGCCATGTGAAGAAGGACAAGTTCCCACAGACAGGAGGCAGCAGACAGAGGAGCTGAAGACAAAACAAACAGGACAGACCGACTGAACGTACGCTGAATACATGATGAGCGGCTCGTCTGCCACCTCTGGACTGTTTCAGCTTCATCTTCATCTTCATCTCTCATGTCACTGCAGAGTTTCAGACTCGCTGCACTGATTCCAGCTTTACTTTACAAAGTGTCGTGATGAAAAATAAACACTTCAATTTAAGAAGGAAAAGCCATTTGTTCGTCTGCGGTCTCTCGATGAATCTCGGTCGCCCGGGAAACATCTCCGTGGGTTGATTGATTGAAATTCTTTATTGATCATTAAAATACAAGTGGCCCCTCTAGCCAGCGATGCCCCAGATACAGAAATCAAACTGCTAACTGATCCTCAGCAGTCAGATCCAACTGAATTTGTTCTTTTTCAATGAGAAGACACTGATGTGAAGTTAATCTCTTTCAAATCTACTGCGTCTGGGTTTGACCCCGGTGCGACCCGGGCAGCCCGGTTTCACTCTGCGACTCGGTGCTGAAGTCCGGATCCGACCCGCATACAAGCATTTTTCAATAATATCAGACTGGCGTCTTATATAGAAAACTTTACTTAATGGATAACGCCGGTGTTTTTAATACATTTCTTATCGTCAACAAATCGTATGAAAATAACAAAATCAGCAATGCGTTTGCTCTCCTCCCGTTACTTTCTGACTTCCCACGTTCCCTTTAGCCTTCAACTGTAAGCTAAAAACCTTTAAATTCAGCTCACAAAGACATAGTTTACATTTTAAAAATCTCTAACTGTTACCATGAAAAGTCAGGCTGTTGTAGTTTTTACCAAATCAAATTCAAATGGGAACAAACTTCATTACGCCGGGGGACTATTTTCTGTGCTACGGAACTACTTTCCTGAGATGGAAAACGTGTTTCCAGCCGGCTTATTAAGTTGTTTGAGGAAAAAGTGGTCCGGCCCGGTGCATGGTGATGATGAAATATGCTGCAGAGCAGCAGCATGGCTCTGTGACGGGTTTTTAATGTTTTTAATACAGTGGAGTTCTATGGCTGCTGGGACATGGCTGCACTGGGACCAGATACATGGACCAGACTTGTTGGAAAAACTAATTCATTGCTGATTTTGTTATTTTCATAGGATTTGTTGACAGTAAGAAATGCATTAAAAACATCAGACTGATCCTTTAACTTTCAACTTTTTCTTTCTTATGTTATTTTGACTCTTCTGAGGTTTCTGTTCATCTGAAGCTGTTTTCTCGGCACTAACCGCTCACATCAAGGTTAATGAAGGTTTTTAGTTTTCAGATCTGTGGCTCGGTATCAGAACTCTGCTGTTAATGTAGTTCACAGTTTAACTGAATGAATGTGAAGGCTAAGTCGTCATAACGCTGACTCCTGATTGGCCGACAGCAGCGGCTGCTGCAAAGTCTGATTGGAAGGATTTCAGTCATTCTTTAGTGAGGGAGCCAATCAGGAGCGAGTCCAGCTGTGATGCGTTTCCTGGAGTTAGACTGAAACAGATTTTTGAAATTTAACAATTCAAACAAAATATAAATGTAACAATGTCTTCATTTAAAATCTTTGATCATATCTGTCTATTAAGAGAGGAACATTTTATTAGAGTTCCTTTAAATATAAATAAAAACAATAAAACTGAGATGGGCTGGAGCCGACAGACAAAAGGTTTCAGAAGGCTGAACGTGTTCCTCATGATGCTGAGCGAGCAGATCTGATGTGGAAATCTCCTCCTGCTGCCAGACTCAGTTTCCAGTTAACAGATTACAGGGAGAAAAGTCTGGAGTCTGGAGCGAGGTGTCAGCCCAGACCGTCTCTCTTTAATCACCTCTGCTAGACATTAGCACGCCAAATCGCCTGTGATGACTCATCTGCTGTAGTTCTGCAAGTGCCAAAGCCTTACAGGGGGGGGGGGGGGGGTTTAATCGGAGCCTCGCCGGCCTTTGTCCCCGGAGCAGAAACTGGGCCAAGGCTTCTATCTGCGAAGCTCAGGAGGCCGAAAGACTCGGAGACTCAGCAGAGACCGGATCGACTGAAGAAAGTCTCCGCCTGCTGCGCTCGCTCACAAAGCCTCCGGACTGCAACTGATAATCCTGATCAAATGTTTTACTGAAGGAACTTCTGCCTGAAGGATCCATTTCAAACCCTGAAACTGGAACCGCTCAGATCCACGATATGGAAACTCATTCATGTGGATTCTGGTCTGTCGCACCAGTTTCAGTCTGTGAGCACAATATGAACTTGGATTTAGTGTGTTTTCACTAGCTGTTGCTCTATGGAAGACTCTGTGGCTCTATGCTTCTACTTCTCTTTAAAAGTATAACAAAGAACACAAAATGTAAAAAGTTGTAAAGAAGCTAAGAGGAACTGCAGAGATTCAGTAGAAAATCAATAAAGCACAAAGCAGCTGCTGTAAAATATCTGGAGAAATGTAAAAGTGGGCAGTGAGACAGGAGGTTCCTGCCAGGAGCTGGGAAGGATGTGTGTGTGTGCGTGTGTGTGTGTGTATGTCTGTGTGTGTGTGTGTGTGTGTGTGTGTGTGTGTGTGTGCGTGTGTGTGTGTATGTCTGTGTGTGTGTGTGTGTGTGTGTGTGTGCGTGTTTGGGAGGGGGATTTCTCTCTGTGACCCCTGACCTCTGTCTGATCCCCAAACTTATCCTCCTCTGTCCAGAGTTTTATTTAGTGTCTTTCTGTCCATTCAAAGCTGTGTGTGTGGTGTCATGAACCAAAAACACTCTCAATCCATTTCCTCCACGTTCATTTTCCAGCATCTCTCTGAGTCTTACCAAGAACAGGCCGTTTCTGTCTCCGTGTCTTTAAGGCTCATTAATATTAACGACCCTCCGTTCCGATCGGCTGACCGTTTCCAGAGTGAAACGTGAGACGCCGCGGCCCGGCGGCTACAGGTAGGGAAAACTCTCCGGTAATAAACGACGACAACCGCTCAACCGCTTTGAAAAAAACACTTTGTTAGTCTGTTATTTCTTACAAAAATGATAATGAGCGAACCTTTGTGACGCCACAAAGTTACGGAAGTCCAAACGGCTCGTTTAGAGGCTCGCTGCACTAATATGGATTGTGTGGATTTAGTTTTGATGCGTTCTCCATGTTTAGATAGATCCAGCTGTCCTGCAGGTCCGGACCTTCAGCAGGAAGCAGGAAGCAGACGAGCTGCTGAACAAACATCTGAGATCTGGAAGCACAGAGGGAAGACTGAATATTTGAGCCATGAAAGCGATCGCTCCGGTCTGATGAGTGTCGGGTTACACGTGATCATTACCGGCATCTGAAACGGAGCGAGCTAATTGGCTGTCGGAGCCGGCGGGCCGACTCAGCGGATCATCGGGTTTGACTCGTCCGGTCTGCCAGGAGGAAAACCAGCAGCATGAAGCAGATCCTCCGGCCAATCAGAGGGCCGGGAGTGACTCAGCTGTCCAGAGGGTCAAACCACCCCGCCTCACTCCGCCTCACTCCACCTCACTCCGCCTCACTCCACCTCACTCGCACTCTGCCTCACTCCGCCTCACTCCGCCTCCGCCTCACTCTGCCTCACTCGCACTCCGCCTCACTCCGCCTCAATCCTACTCCGCCTCACTCCGCCTCACTCTGGCTCACTCCCACTCCACCTCACTCCGCCTCACTCGCACTCCACCTCACTCCGCCTCACTCCCACTCCGCCTCACTCCGCCTCAATCCTACTCCGCCTCACTCCGCCTCACTCGCACTCCACCTCACTCCGCCTCACTCTGCCTCACTCCCACTCCGCCTCACTCCGCCTCACTCCCACTCCGCCTCACTCCCACTCCGCCTCACTCCGCCTCACTCCCACTTCGCCTCACTCCGCCTCACTCCACCTCACTCCGCCACACTCGCACTCCACCTCACTCCGCCTCACTCCGCCACACTCGCACTTCGCCTCACTCCGCCTCACTCCGCCTCACTCCGCCTCACTCCCACTTCACCTCACTCCGCCTCACTCCGCCACACTCCGCCACACTCGCACTTCGCCTCACTCCGCCTCACTCCGCCTCACTCCGCCTCACTCCCACTCCGCCTCACTCCCACTTCACCTCACTCCGCCTCACTCCGCCACACTCCGCCACACTCGCACTCCGCCTCACTCCACCTCACTCGCACTCTGCCTCACTCTGCCTCACTCCGCCTCACTCGCACTCCGCCTCACTCCGCCTCACTCACACTCCGCCTCACTCCCACTCCACCTCACTCCCACTCCGCCTCACTCCGCCTCACTCCCACTCCACCTCACTCCGCCTCACTCGCACTCTGCCTCACTCCCACTCCGCCTCACTCCCACTCCGCCTCACTCCGCCTCACTCCGCCTCACTCGCACTCCACCTCACTCCGCCTCACTCGCACTACACCTCACTCCACCTCACTCCACCTCACTCCGCCTCACTCCGCCTCACTCCCACTCCGCCTCACTCCGCCTCACTCTGCCTCACTCCAGCTGTCAGCTGTGATATCAGCTGTGATGTCAGCTGTTACAGTCAACTACACTCCAGAGAGACTGGAGGGACAGCATGAATACCAACCCACAGGAAGTGATGTCACCACGCCGGCTGTGACCCGCCGCTGTTTTGATGAAAGAAAATGTTTGTATTCCCCGGCTGCTTCCCTCCGGCCGCTGAGCAGAGCAGAGCAGAGGTCAAAGGTCAGAAACAAGTCAGCTGTGAACGGAAGAGGCAGTGACATTTTCATTAAAGACATTTCTCTGCTCCTGCCTGCCTGTCTGTCTGTCTGTCTGTCTGTCTGACTGCCTGTCTGTCTGTCTGCCTGTCTGTCTGTCTGCCTGTCTGTCTGTTTCATCATCACCATGCACCGGGCCGGACGACTTTTCCTCAAACAACTTAATAAGCCGGCTGTAAACACGTTTTCCATCTCAGGAAAGTAGTTCCGTAGCACAGAAAATAGTCCCCTGGCGTAATGAAGAATTTGTTCCCATTTGAATTTGATTTGGTAAAAACTACAACAGCCTGACTTTTCATGGTAACAGTTAGAGATTTTTAAAATGTAAACTATGTCTTTGTGAGCTGAATTTAAAGGTTTTTAGCTTCCAGTTGAAGGCTAAAGGGAACGTGGGAAGTCAGAAAGTAACGGGAGGAGAGCAAACGCATTGCTGATTTTGTTATTTTCATAGGATTTGTTGATAAGAAATGTATTAAAAACAGCAGCTGCATCCTGTAAAGGGACAGAACTGAAATCAGCTGCTTCATCGTCTCGACAGCTTCGGGAAAAACAGAAAGACGTTCGGATCCACAACACCATGTTGTCTTCTCTTCCTTCAGTTCAGCTCCAGGGGGATTTTCCATCAACGCAGCTAATGAAAGCCGAGCTCACTTGAAAAAGCCCGGCTTGAATTAACGTGGACTCTCAGTTCAGGCTCCAGCCGTTCCACTGACACAATCCAGCCGTGTCTAGTCAACATTAACTCTGACCCTAACCCTCTGACCCTCTGACCCTCTGACCCTAACCCTAACTCTGACCCTAACCCTCTGACCCTCTGACCCTAACCCTCTGACCCTCTAACCCTAACCCTCTGACCCTAACCCTCTGACCCTCTGACCCTAACCCTCTGACCCTAACCCTCTGACCCTAACCCTCTGACCCTCTGACCCTAACCCTCTGACCCCCTAACCCTAACTCTGACCCTAACCCTCTGACCCTCTGACCCTAACCCTTTGACCCTCTAACCCTAACTCTGACCCTCTAACCCTAACCCTCTGACCCTAACCCTCTGACCCTAACCGTCTGACCCTAACCCTAACTCTGACCCTAACCCTCTGACCCTAACCCTAACTCTGACCCTAACCCTCTGACCCTAACCCTCTGACCCTAACTCTGACCCTAACCGTCTGACCCAAACCCTAACTCTGACCCTAACCCTCTGACCCTAACCCTCTAACCCTAACCGTCTGACCCTAACCCTCTGACCCTCTGACCCTAACCCTAACTCTGACCCTAACCCTCTGACCAGGTGTTCTTCACAGAGGCTGGGATTATACGAGTTATACAGAATTATACGAGTTATATAGAATTATACGAGTTATACAGAATTATACGAGTTATATAGAATTATACGAGTTATACAGAATTATACGAGTTATACAGAATTATACGAGGCATATAAAGGGTCGTCACCAAAAAGGGCAATACTGCTGCAATCAACAAAGCGAGGGAGATGGCTTGTCAAAAATTTGCAGACAGACTAAATGCGTAAGTTATACAAGCCTACTTATTGTTTCATTTGTATTTATTAATAAATAAACATTCAGATCACTAGATACAGTAAGACTGTGTGGCTATATTATCAGTAGGCTAGATAATATCAGATGTATGTTTAAAATAATGGTGTAGGCTAACTTAGGAGAACCGACATAACTACAATGCATTTACTGTTAATTAGCCTAATTCAGTGAGGTGTGAAGCCCCTCTGACCCAGTGACCCTTGACCTCTATATTCATTCTTCACTGTTACATCTCAACAGGAGCATCTCAATAGCCAGAAACCAACGTGGCAACAAGTGAAAATAAAATACAAAAACATTTTCCAGAGTGGGAAGTAGCCTATAATGAAATGTGAAATGCATTTGTTAAAATAGTTGTTGAGCTGTAAATATGTACCATTATAGCCACCAAAAAAGACGGATGCCACTGCTGCTGGTGGAGGAATACTACGAGCCAATCAGAGGCAGAGGAGGGCGGGGGGCGGGTCTTCGCTGAATGCGGGTGGGAAATGAAATAAGGTGTCTTTTTTTTATTTAACCTCATGTTCTATTGAACTCTTTTTGTGTTCAGCACTTGGAGTTGCATTTGATGTATGACTTGTGCTATATAAATAAAGTTTGATTGATTGATTTTGGAGACAGTGAAAGTGGTAAGACATGATTTTCATGACTTAGTTTTATTAATACGGTCTTTGGATCTAAAGTAAACACTACATTCATGCTTGGTCACATTGTGAGAAAAAGGTCTGACCTTATGTTTCTGAACACGGACATGACAGAAGTGAAAATCCACCTGGAGGAACTGAACTGTGTTTTCAGTCTGTTTCTGTCCGTCTGACATTCTCTGACACACAGCTGGATTAAAGTCGACAGTTAGCCTGCTAGGAGCAGCTAGCTCTGCGGTAAAGGTTACCATGGTTACTGAGCAGGAAATCATATAAGCCACGCTGATGGAACAGAACTCTCACTTAAATTAGCGAGACTTATTAAAATAAGCCAGGCTTTTCCTTTATCCGCCTTGATGGAAAACCCCCCTGGTCACCAAATGTCAACAACAACAACAACAACAACAACAACAAACCTTCTCCTCCCAGCAGGGAAGAAAGGTTCTGGATCCACAAGTCAGAACTGAACAAGACATTTACATAAAAAGTATTTTCCAGACAGGAGTTTGAAACCAGAAGCAGCTGCAGCCTTTTTAAGGTTATTGGGTTATTTAAATAATTAAAGTGTCTTGACATCCTGCCCACTTTTAAACGCTGCAGCATTATGAAGAAATTAAATGCAGAAGCTTTATCAAACTGGAAGCTGCCGAATCAGCGACAGATCTGCACAGTTCCTACCAGCCGCCGGAGCGGAGCGGTGCATTGTGGGAAACACTTCATGCTGGAAGCGGTTTCTGCCCTTTGTGGAAGAGAGGAACAGCGAGGGAACGAGGGAGAAGAAACGCTTTAACAGAAGCTCCAGCCCAGCTCCACTTTGTCAGCCATTTTTCTTCCTGGCATTTTGGGGATTCAAAGGAAGAAAACAGAAGAAGAAGAAGAAGAAGAAGAAGAAGAAGAAGAAGAAGAAGAAGAAGAAGAAAGTGTTTTACTGGAACTGAAGCCCAGGAGTTTCCATTCAGGAAGTATTGTCACAGGCCACGCCCCCAGACCACAAACAAGCTCCGCCCAACTAGGTTTCAAGATGACATCACACAAAAACAGACAAGATGGCCGAGATTATTGACCTGCAACAATATCAAAGACTAATAATGAGAAGATGGCAGATTACAGGAGAAATGTAACAGCGAGCTCCGCCCCCGCTGCAGGAGGAGGAGGAGGAGGAGGAGGAGCAGGAGGAGGAGGAGGAGGAGGAGGAGGAGCAGGAGCAGGAGGAGGAGCAGGAGGAGCAGGAGCAGGAGGAGGAGCAGGAGGAGGAGAAATCTGATTGGCCACCCCAGGTGCCACCCCAAAATCCAGAGTTATGATTGGCTGATGGCCGGGTTAGAGGCGGGACCATCAGAGCATGTTTTTTAAACTACGCTCCTGTGTTCCAGGAAACCTTCATCAGAGAAACCCAACGGAGATTTAAACAGAAACAAAATGTCCGACAAACTGAATGATGAAGAAGAGCTGGGAGGCGAGGAGGAGAACCCCGTTCTCCCCTCGGAACCGGAGAACGTCTTCGTAGACGAGCCGCCGGACTGAACTCGCCACACCGGTCTGACACGGACCGAGACGCCATCTTGACTTCTGGCTCACCATAGTTACTCTGAAGGGAGCGGAACAGCAGGTGGTCTAGACCTTTGACTCCGCCCACTCCACCAGCTGACTGATCCTGGTCTGGCATCGTGACACGAGACAGAGGTTTCTCTGTTGAAAAACGATCGGTCCGATGAGCACCGGGGGGGAATAACGATTAGCCAATCAGAGCCACGGGGGCGGGACTAACGATTAGCCAATCAGAGCCACGGGGGCGGGACTAACGATTAGCCAATCAGAGCCACGGGGGCGGGACTAAGCTGTGCTCTGGAACCAAGGAGGAGTAACAACAACAACGGAGACGCTCTATACTTCCTGAACCGTCCCTGGTGTCGTCATGGTTACGCATCGGCGTCGACTTAAAATGGCGTTAGATTCAGGCGGATACGTCGGTCTCTGATTGGTTAGGGGAAACCGAATCCCCCCCCCCCCCACAGAAATCTGTTAGAGTGGAGACAATGAAGACTGAAGATGGAGACAGAGTGGAACCAGCTGATTTCTGTGTGATGTCAGAGCAGCAGAGGGAATGAAGCCTCCTGATTGGGTGGAATAGTGAATAACTGCTCCAAAATACTACCAAAGTATTTATCTGGTGCCAGTCAGGTCAGGACAGGATCTGGACTTGTCTTTTATACACACTGATGCTTGAAGACGTTCTGGATCATTCTGGACCTGGAC
This sequence comes from Centroberyx affinis, assembly GCF_046629955.1. Lineage (NCBI taxonomy): Eukaryota > Metazoa > Chordata > Actinopteri > Beryciformes > Berycidae > Centroberyx > Centroberyx affinis. Next base: position 52,282 of record NW_027283770.1, read on the forward strand.
CTTCTGTTCTAAACTTCATCACTGAGCTTCAAACTGCTGCTGGCCAATAGGAACGCAGGAAACACACAAGAAACACAACCTGCACCAGCTGAGTCCAAAAAGAGATTAAACCGCTTTCAACACACACACACACACACACACACACACACACACACACACACACACACACACACACAGCGGGACCTCCTACATCCTAAATGCCAGCCCCCCCCCCCCCCCTCCCCCCCCCCCACACACACACACACACACATACATACACACACATACACAGTCAAAATGAGCAGGACCACCAGCTGTTTACCAACAACACTGAGAAGTAGAAGGTGAAATATTCTCTTTCTGCTGCAGGACATTTTGGAACATTTTGTGTAAAAGTCATTCTCAACCTTTTTCATATCAAGGATGATATGATGAGATTTTGTTTCTCAGACTCAAATCTGAGAATATTTTTATTGTCAGATTTGATTTTGTCCAGAACTCCATGACTGTCTGTTGTAGGTGGAGAGATAACAGAGAAACTATGACCAAAATAACCTTTCTTCTACATTCTCTAATTGTGTTCACTTCTTGTAAATTAAATAATAGTGAAGTTTAATAATTCACCAGTTTGCTGGAGACCCCCTGGAACCCCCTCAAGGACCCATGGTGGTCCCCGGACCCCACGTTGAGAACCACTGGTTTAAAACACAGAAGACAAAATAACTAATAACTCCACACATCTGGGGAAGAAGCCATTTTCCTTCTTCCCTCAAATCCATTTTCCTTTTTCCAAATGTGCACCTCTCCCCACACACACACACACACACACACACACACACACACACACACACACACACACACACACACACACACACACACACACACACTCCCTCCCCTCGCCCCACTTCCCGGCTCCTCCAGGCTTCCCTCAGTATCATCAGTCCAGTCTGTCAGTTCGTGTCAAATTAATCGATTTTTAAAAATCAACAACTTGTATAATCATCAGTGAACCAGACAACACTGATGCGGTTCAGATTCACACCGGCTGTCTGTTGTGGTTTATATGTAGAATGTATTATATCATATAAATGACATGATTAAAGCTCATCCATTAATGCAAACAAGGAAATTCAAAACATGTTTGGGCTTTAACTTTTTAACAAGATGCATCTCAATACAGCGGCGTAGAAAATTAAAATACTTATAGAGTTAATCTCATACAAGTGGGAATCGATAATCGGTGAACGGGGCAGAGCGGATTTCCCCAGCGAGCCGCGAGCCGGACCGAGCAGCGGCGGATTCACTCCTCGCGCTGCGGGAGGAATCTGAGGAGAAATTCGTTTTCTGGGTCGTCGGGAAAAGCGGCGGCTCCGCGCGCGCACCTCCCGGATCTACCGGAGCTCACAGCGGCGTGTTGTTTTTAGATCACGCCGTGTTTACATAAAGCTCGAGAAAACGCCTCATTATTAATAAAACCTCAGAATAAAAACCCCCGGATAGACAGCGGGGCACGAGAGCCGCGGAGCCACATGTTTGCGCCCCGCGCGCACAGCCGCGGGACTGTGGCTGTTTCGGTAAAAAGAACAAAGATGTAATTTAACAACGTGAAACATTCATCAGACAGTTAAAGTGTGACGTGTTTACCTGAGTCCTCAGCGGCTCCCCGTGCTCAATGATGCTGATGAAAGGAATCTCCAGAAAAGAAGCCATAAATTCCACTTGTACGATTTCTTCGTGGGTCTGCGGGAAGGCGAGCACGGCGGAGACTCCCTGCACCACCACGCCCTGGCACACACACCTGAACAGGGACTCCGGGTCTCCGTCCGCCGGCTGCCGGGGCACGAGCTCCAGGCTCAGGTTGTAAGGCAGAAAGTTGTCGCCGGTCTGGCCGATCCCGGCCAGCGCGCGGCTCAGCGCGGCCTGGACCCGCGCGGGCTGCCGGGCCGGGAGCAGCGCGCCGAGGCGCACGGTGCGGCCGATCTGCGCCAGGATGTGGCACGGCTGGGGATGGAGGAGCGACGGGGCGAAGAAGGAGAACTGCAGCAGGAGAAAGATTTGGACTCCGAGGGAAAAGTGTGGCAGGAATCTGGAGGAGGAGAAATTCATCCTGCTGCTTCAGCATCGCCTTGTTTCTCCTCTTCTCCCCTTTTCCCACGAACGACCTTGTTGTTGTTGTTGCCTTTTTCTCCCCGACGGTGACTGAGCTGGATGGAGTTACAGTGAGGATGTGATGAGGAGCAGAGAGGAGGAGGAGGAGGAGGAGGAGAGGAGAGGGGAGGAGAGGGGAGGGGAGGGGAGGAGGGGGGAGGTGTCATTCCCACAGAGGAGGAGCAGTGGAGAGGTGTTGACAGGACAGGAGGTGAGGAGGAGAGGAGAGGAGGAGGTGAGGAGGGGAGGAGGTGAAGAGGAGAGGACAGGAGGACATGAAGGGGAGGGGGGGTGAAGAGGAGAGGACAGGAGGACATGAAGGGGAGGGGGGGTGAAGAGGAGAGGAGGGGAGGAGGGAGGTGAAGGGGAGAGGAGGGGAGGAGGAGAGGAGAGGAGGAGGTGAAGAGGAGAGGAGGGAGGTGAAGGGGAGAGGGGAGGAGGGAGGTGAAGGGGAGAGGAGAGGAGGGAGGACAGGAAGACATGAAGGGGAGGGGGTGGAGAGGAGAGGAGGGAGGTGAAGAGGAGAGGAGGGGAGGAGGTGAAGAGGAGAGGACATGAAGGGGAGGGGGGGTGAAGAGGAGAGGAGAGGAGGGGGGTGAAGGGGAGAGGAGGGGAGGAGGGAGGTGAAGGGGAGAGGGGAGGTGAAGAGGAGAGGACAGGAGGACATGAAGGGGAGGGGGGTGAAGAGGAGAGGAGGGGAGGAGGGAGGTGAAGGGGAGAGGAGGGGAGGAGGAGAGGAGAGGAGGAGGTGAAGAGGAGAGATGGGGAGGAGGTGAAGAGGAGAGGACAGGAGGACATGAACGGGAGGGGGGGTGAAGAGGAGAGGAGAGGAGGGAGGTGAAGGGGAGAGGGGAGGAGGGAGGTGAAGGGGAGAGGAGAGGAGGGAGGACAGGAAGACATGAAGGGGAGGGGGGTGGAGAGGAGAGGAGGGAGGTGAAGAGGAGAGGAGGGGAGGAGGTGAAGAGGAGAGGACATGAAGGGGAGGGGGGGTGAAGGGGAGAGGGGAGGAGAGAGGTGAAGAGGAGAGGAGAGGAGGGAGGTGAAGGGGAGAGGGGAGGAGAGAGGAGAGGAGGGAGGTGAAGGGGGAGAGGGGAGGAGGGAGGTGTCATTTCCAGAGGAGGCGCAGCAGAGAGGAGCAGAGACTGTCATTCCCACAGAGGAGGAGCAGCAAAGAGGTGTTGACAGGACAGGAGGACAGGAGGTGAGGAGGAGAGGAGGAGGTGAAGAGGAGAGGAAGGGAGGAGGTGGTGGTGAAGAGGAGGAGGAGAGGGGAGGAGGAGGAGGAGGTGAAGACAAGAAGGGAGGCGGAGGAGGTGAAGTAGTGATGAGGTTCTGAGGTTCTGGACGCTGCAGAACCTCCTGTGAGTTCCGGCTTCTTGCTAAAAGATTCTGAGTTGAGGTTCTCCTCCTGGAGCTGAGGAGAACCTGGAGCTGAGGAGAACCTTCACAGAACCCTTCAAAAGTTCTGTTAATGTGCTGTTTGGAACATTTAATACATTCTTAAAGGGTTCTTTACACCACCATAAAGGTTCTATAAAGAACCATTTCAGGTTCTATGTAAAACGTTTTCTCATTCATTACATCTGAGGAACCGTGTTCATGTTCAGACAAAACGAAATCTGAAATCATGAATGAAGACGAGTGAGGAGGTTCTGCAGGATCCTTCTAACGGTTCTCAAACATTAAAATACAGTTTTTGCTAAACTGGACAAAACAAATTGAATAAGGAACAGATCTGACACCGGCATGAAAACACCCAGAAACTGGAGAGCTGAAGGGTTCTTTGGTTAGGATAGCGGTTCTATATAGAACCATAAAGACTCAAAGAACCCTCTGATTTGTTCACATGCAAACCTGCTAAATGAGAATAAAGAACCAGTGTGGTTCATAAACGTAGATAAATAAAATGTAGGTCGACATTTTCTTTCCTGTGCAGTCAGGAACAAAAACAGCAAGTATTTCAACATATATTCTGTATATTTATATTATATTATTTATATTATTTAAATACATTTTATTAATCAAAATTAAATTCACAGGAATGTCGTCCACATCGGCCATTTTCATTTTGAAACAGGTTCTGTAAACATTTTGATGGGAAATGTTTGCAGTGTGACTCTCAGCTGGAACACAGAACCACAACATACAGTTAGGCAATAACACTAATATATAATATACAAGCAAAATATCTACTACATATAACATCCTATATAATATTATATATACTATAATATTACAGTGACACTGAAGGAGATAAAAACAGCATGAAGGACAATCAGGTCACAGAACCACAGGAACACTGAAGGTTCTTATAGGAACATTCTGGAGCTTCTTGGGGAGGATCCAGCTCTCTTCTCCTCAGTGGGGTTTTGATTTGTCATCGCTGCCACATCACAGCTGAGAGCCGGGCCAGCATGGTTGCATAACACCCCACCCCCACCCCCTTACACACACACACACACACACACACATACACATACACACACACACACACACACACACACACACACACACACACACACACACACACACACTACATACTCTCAGTAGGCATATGCAAATATTCCCATAGACTCAACATCCTTGAGAAGAACTGGAACAACAATAATCAACATTAATTACAAAACTAAAATCCAGCCAAACTGCTTCGCCCTCAAAACTGTTTGCTGCAGATTCTCACAGCAGGAAAACCTGAAACCAGTTCAGCAGAAATCCATGATATGAACCACATAAGAATCAATCTGAACTAGGAAGGAAAGAAGCATAAATGAACATTTCTCTGAAAACAGAACAGAGTTGGTATTGGTGGATTTGCTCAGATGTCAAATCTCCTTTTATTTTACACTTCATCGCTGCCTGCAGCACAAATGATGACAGATCACCTGTGCAGGTATTTCAGATTCCTTGAACTGATGCAATGAGAAACTGACTGATTCTGTTACAGCTGACTGATAAAATCCTGATTCCAGAGGAACGTTGCGGGTGTTTAGTGAGTCTGGTTCTGCAGGCTCCGGATCAGCGGAGGATCAGCGGCGTCTCGCGGCTCGATGGCCGCCGGCTGCTTCGGCGCTGATGTAGTTTTCTATTTGGGACGAGAAATCTTTTCATCTCAGAAACACTCAGGCTGCAGGTTCCTCTTCTGCTCGACTTCATGTTTCGGAGACGAAAAAACAATAAAAATACATTTAAAGAGGCAGTTTAAAGCTTTATGTTACAAACTGTGTCTTTAATGAAATGCACAACAGAGGATCCAGCTAGAGGTCTTCACGGGTCTACCCGGACCCTAGGATCCGAGACCCGACCCGGGACCCGTACGGGTTCGGGTCCATGTTTTATTATGGTCAATCGGGTCCGGGTCGGGTCCCGTTCTATTACCGCGGGTCCCGGGTCTGTTTATCATTATGTGTAAAACCCGAGTGGATCCCAGCAGACCCGTGATCAGCACCGATCACGTGACGAAACGAGAAACACAAGGAAGCACTATGTAACTTGCGTGATGATCAGGCTGACCTAGGATCAGATTACAAGAGCAATGCATGCAATTTAATTTCCTTGTCACTTAGCCTATTGTAGCTATTTAGCTGCTAGATCTAGTCTCACTGCCATCTGCTGGACAAACTGTAGAACGACACAACTTGGCAAGTCTTTCTGTTATTTTGATCTCCTTTTATTAGGCACCATATGTTGTATCCCACATGATAAACGCTTTTAGCAGTAGAACGCCATTTTTAGCAGCAATTTTAATTAGAAAGACCCGAGACCCGAGACCCGTCTCGGGTCTTTCTCCTCTTTCTCGGGTCTCTCTCCTCTTTCTCGGGTCTCTCTTCTCTCGGACATGCACCGGGTCGGGTCTGTAATATCTCGGGCAAAAACAGGTCGGTATATATATATATTTTTTTAATTATCCAATCGGATCACAGAACGAATTTCCCGGGTCCATTAGGGTTCGGGTCCATCATTTTGGACCCGTGAAGACCTCTTTATCCAGCTGAAGGACCCAGAGAAGGTCCTGTCTGCACACTCTGAAAACCAAAGGTTCATTAGCGGTTCTTCTGAGATCCAAAATGGATCTAATTAGGGTTCCTCACTAGAGTACCACCAGTGATGTAAAGATATCACTACAGAAGATCCAGCATATTCATAAACTGTTTATGAAGGGGTTCCTCAGGGAACCTTCTGGGGTTCCTCTACAGATGCCATCTAAAGAACTCCTGAACGTTCCTCAAAGGCCTTTAACTTTTTAAAGTGTTTGATCACACCATGAGCTCTCCTGCTGCCTGATGGGACTCCACGCCTTAAAGGGACATTTCACCTCCACAGAACAGGTTTTAACTAACAGACGTCTGACAGGCAGCCAACAATATTGTCTGTCCTGGGTTTCCGTAGTGATGTCACTTGTTTTGTCTCCATTACCATATCTAAACATGCAAACTAGAGCAAGGCCACGAGGATTGTTTTTTGGACAAAGCAGTGATTACATGTTCCAGACAGATAATAAGGCTGAAGACTGTTGAACACGTTGGAAAATGAAAATATTACCGAGGTGAAAATATCTCTCCAAGTTTCTTTAATTCTCCTGTTAGAGAGCAGCCTGTTATCTGCTGTTTGGACACTTCAGCAGGAAAATGGAAATGTGAGAAGAGCCTCAGGTTCTTCACTGGGATGATCGTCTCTGCTGCTGTATGGACAAAAATACTTTTAATGAAGTATATTGTCCATGTTCAAACCTCACTGTGTTTCCATCACACAGTCACATTATATTAAATTCAAAATCATATTAAAATCTTTCTAAACAGTGAGGAGGCTGCTGTGTTGTCAACCACCATCATCTCCAAAGTTAAAATACTTGGATCATTTTGTTAAATTAGATGAAACAATTTTAAAGACTAAATGTTATTTTGGGGAAGAGTCTCAGTCTGTCTCTCTGTTTTATTTACCTTTATTTATTCAGGGTGGTCAACTGAGAGCAGGTGCCCTCTTTTACAATGACGCCCTGATACAATACAATAACAATAAAGCATCACAGAGAAAAAAAAATACAATATATAGAAAATACATAAAGCCGTACATATAACACAAAGCATCTTTGCAGATCAATAGAAACAGGAACACTCCACTGTTACCATGTCCTTCAATAAAAGCTTAAAATGATTGAGTGAAACCGTCTGTTTTAGTTTCAGCAGTTCCTGCAGCCTGTTCCACTTGTCTGGTGCTTAAAACTAAAAGCTAATTTCTCAAGTTCAGTGTTACTGAAGGGAGTTTCAAGAGTCAAATATTCCTGTGCACGTGTCTTATAAGAAAGAGATTTGAGCTTTAAAAGAGATGTAAGATATGAAGGTAACTGATTTAGTAATGCATTGTAAACAAAGAGGAGACAGTGTTGTTCCCTTCTAACACTAAGAGAAGGCCGTCCTAATTTCAGATAAAGTAAACAGTGGTGTGTTCTGAAACGATCCCCAGTTATAAACCGTAAGGCACTATGGTAGAGTGTATCTAGTGATTTCAGAGTAGTAGGGGCAGCATGCATATAAAGTATATCACCGTAATCCAAAACTGATATAAGAGTTGATTGTACAATTGCCTTCCTGTTTTCAAGAGTAAAGCATGATCGGTTTCTGTAGAGAGATCCCAGTCTAATCCTCAGTTTCTTTTTGAGCTCAAATATGTGAGTTTTAAATGAAAACTTTTCATCTAGCCAGATACCTAGATATTTGTATGAGGCTACACGCTCAATCTTGGCCCCATTAAGGGAGCAAATGGTTAATGCTTTGTCTTGGTTTCTGGCTCGTGAGAAGAGCATATACTTAGTCTTAGAGTCATTGTTAAAGTCTCTGTTAAAGTCTCTATAGATATTTAACAGTGTGGCACTATGGGAGGAAACAACTGAAGGGTTACAGCATGAGAACACAGGAGACACTGAACAGGCTGTGGGAGGAGCAGCTGAGGAGGTGAAGAGGTGATGAGGAGGTGGGAGGAGGAGCTGAGGAGGTGAGGAGGGGGTGAGGAGATGATGAGGAGGTGGGAGGAGGAGCTGAGGAGGTGAGGAGGGGGTGGGAGGAGGATGTGAGGAGGTGATGAGGGAGTGGGAGGAGCAGCTGAGGAGGTGAAGAGGTGATAAGGAGATGGGAAGAGGTGCTGAGGAGGTGAAGAGGTGGTGAGGTGGTGGGAGGAGGACGTGAGGAGGTGATGAGGAGGTGGGAGGAGGAGCTGAAGTGGTGAAGAGGTGAAGAGGGGGTGGGAGGAGGACGTGAGGAGGTGATGAGGAGGTGAGGAGGGAGTGGGAGGAGGTGAGGAGGAGGTGTCTTTCACACAAATGGGATCAGTGCAGTGTGAAGTTTGATGGACGGATGTAGAAACTGTACAGCGGCTTCATCACAGTTGGACTCTCTTACCCAGAGATACATCCAGTGGTTCTCATACTGGGGTCCATGAGGGGTTCCAGAGGTCCTGAGGGGTTCCAGAGGTCCCTGAGGGGTTCCAGAGGTTCCTGAGGGGTTCCAGAGGTCCTGAGGGGTTCCAGAGGTCCCTGAGGGGTTCCAGAGTTCCTGAGGGGTTCCAGCGGTCATTGAAGGGGTTCCAGGGGTCCCGAGGGGTTCCAGAGTTCCTGAGGGGTTCCAGAGTTCCTGAGGGGTTCCAGGGGTCCATGAAGGGGTTCCAGTGATCCTTGAGGAGATCTCACATTATTTATGTTTTTTATTTTACCAGGAAGTCCCACTGAGATTGAAAATCTCTTTTCGAAGGGAGACCGGGGTTCGACAATAACAGAAACAGCACAGAAACAGAAAAATACTAAAACGTGCAATAAAAAAAGACCAGAAACAGCAGCACATCTTACATAACACTGTGGATAATTAGTTTGAACTGATTTAGGGGAATAAAATGACTGGAGGTTCAGGACCAGGAGGCAAAATAATCAAATACCTTTTCACCAGAACCTGTTCTGATTCTGGGAACTTTAAGAAGAAGCAGGACTGTGATCTGAGACTGGAGGCAGGGCTGCGGTCATCATCATCAAGTCGAGTCTCCTGGGGCAACTCAACAAGTTTTGAAGCGATGAGGTCAGGATGGCGCACGCTATGGCCGGCGAGCCTCGGTCTCCTTTGACGTATCTTTGTGGTCACCAGCGGTAGACCAGCGTGGAGGTCAACATTGTTCATGTGTTCCATCCACGAGACGTCCCGGGCCATACCGAGCATCCTGGTGTAACACCCGTCCAGCGATTTCTCCTGGGTGAGCGTCTGTGTTTCTGCCCCTTACAGCAGGACGGATTCAGCAGTGGAGACGAAGAGGTTGCGCTTGATCTTCCTGCTGAGCTCAGACTTCCACATTTTCCTCATGTCGTGCAGCACCTTCCAAGCGATTGCCCTTCTGGTCTTGAGGTCCTTCAGGGAGGATGAGATCCAGGCACCGAGGTACCTGAAGTCCTCCTCCACTTTGAGGGTCTCTCTACTGCTGGTGCACACGACTGTGTCGTCGGTGTTGAAGGCCAAGACCTTGTTTTTTTTTTTTAGTTCAGCTGAAGTCCCACTCGTAGGTCTTCTGTTTCAGGAGCTCATGAGCTCGCTCAGCGGTGTTTGAGATGAGCACGATGCCGTCGGCACAGTCCAGGTCCGTAACGGTGACAGCTGGGACACGACGACTCCTCCTGGGTGCTAGGGTGACCCCGAGCTCCTCTTCACGTCCAGTGATGGCCTTCCTCAATGCGTGGTCGAGGACAATAATGAAGAGGTAGGGAGCGAGAGTGAAGCACGCTGGTGAGGATGTTGAAGGGCTGCAGTCAAGTAAGAGGGCGGTTTACCGATAATGGCTTTATAAATAAAAATGTACCAGTTTATCAATCGTCTGGTGGCTGCTGAGTTCCAGTGTACATGACCAAAGACTTGAGGGGGTTCCAGGGGGTCTCCAGTGAAATAAGGAATAGTTTAATTTCACTTTATTTCAATTTACTAGAAATTACCTTAGAGACACTTAGAGTGTGTAGGAGACTGACTGTTGTATTCTCAGGTTTCACAGTCTGACAGTTCAAAACAATTCAATTCTAAATCTAAATATATGAGTCGCTGGGACTAAAGCTTATCCAGTGATGTCTAGTGTGAGTCTATTGAGTCAATTTAGAGTCTACTTAGTGTGTGTGGTGTAATGTGTGTGTGTATGGGACTCCTCCCTCCCAAACAAAGCTAACAGCAGTTGAACATCGTCAAGCTAATTCTTCCTCTATAGAAAACATCTGTCACTCAGGACGACTCCATGTTGTTTTCCGCTCCTCAGAGAAACAATCGACATTTCTGACATTCCTCCCTGCCTTCGTTTACTCGAGTGCCGCATGCTAATGAGCTTTTTAATTCCAGCACGGCGCCGGGGATTTGCTTCAGAAGCTCGTTTCCAGATGAGCGACTGCTCAACCTGCTGCTGCTTCCCAACGATGGCTTCTTACATCTTTCACTTTAAGACTCACGATTGTGTGTGTGTGTGTGTGTGTGTGTGTGTGTGTGTGTGTTTTACAGAGTCTAGATAATGGCTGAGAGTCTCCTGGTATCACTCGGCTCTCTACCTGCAGCTCCCTCTCGCACGATGAATTAAAAGGGAGCTGAAGTGTGAAATGTAGTTTTTGACAACAAATTAAATGCTTCCATGGTTTACATGAGGCAGAGGTCAGCACTCACACATTTATCACATATCACACATATTATCAGCTCTCTTTCTCTTGACTTCTCTGAAGGGCCAAACAAACTGGTGTGTTTTCACTCTGTGGCATTTTGTTATTATTAATAATAATAATAATAATAAATGTTATTAATAATCATAATTATAAGAAGAAGAAGAATTGACTTTCATTACACTTTTCTAAACCCAGAATCAGTCTGAACTTTGATCCAAAGACTGACAGACTGACAACTAGACAGCAGTCAGATGGATGTAAACAGGGTGAAAGGGTTTTCTACTGTTCTACTGTGATTCTTTATTGATGAAATTCCCTCCACAGGCCAGGGGTCAGGGGTCAGAGGTCAGGGTCTGGAGCTGGTTAGGATTCAATTTTTTCTCAAGGACACTTCAGCAGGACGGGGGTTTGAACCCTCTGGACCGTTCTGCTGCCAAACATCAGCCGTCTGTAAACTGTTTTGACTTTAGATGGTTAATGAACGGTGTAAAAAGCAGATTTTCATGTAATTTATTATTCAAACTGTTTAATAATCTGTATGACTAGACCTGAAACAGGACAGGATCATTAAACTTTATCTCATCAGTGTCCTGCAGAAACCGATTCACCAAGTCAACTTTCCACTGATCTGAGGCTGGATGACTTCCTGTCGGTGGATGCTGACTTCCTGTTGTCCCAGCTGCTGAGGTGTTTCCAGATGTTTTAATAGAATTTAATATAATAAAAGGCAGAAAGCAGGAAGCAGCTTCGACTTCAAATCACAGAAATGTTTTTGTCACTTCCAGTTTTCTGAATGTATAAAACACCAGCTGATGCTTCACTGTAGTTACAGCCCAGTCTATATGGGTCAGACTGGCATTATGGGTCTTGATATGTAAGGAGGGTTAGGGTGACACATCAAGACACTTTCTCTCAGCCTGCCTCGTCTACTTCTACTGTTAGTGATTTACTATGTTTCCCAGAATGCCTTTCAACAACCCCAGAGAAGGGGGTGGACTTGTTGCATCCAGCTGTGTGTTTTACATGCAGGTGGAGAGAGAGAGAATGTGGAAAACAGACCAGAGTAGCCGAGTGCAGTCAGGCAGGAGTCAACCAGCCGGACCTCCCGACAGCACACTCTTCTTCTTCTTCTTCTTCAGTTTTGTTTAACGGCGGTTTGTAAACAACTTAAAAGGTGCATTACCGCCTCCCACTCTGCTCAAACCACCCAGACTTCACGTTACTTATTTTTATTTTGATGCAGGCGTAACAGGTTTCATTTACGGAAAACATAACATGTCTGTAGCGTTCTAATAAAACGGTCTACAGACGGCTCATGGGTGACATCTTGGAATATAAAAACTGAAGCCTCTTCATGTCACTGTGAGTGTGTGACAGCTGTGACGAGCCAGTGAGCGCTCAGCTCGAGGCGTTTCCCATCATCCTCGGAGCTGTGCAGTCGGTGGAGAGCAGCTGCAGCGCCTCGGTCCAGAACCCGCCTCGGTCCAGAACCCGCGTTGCTCCATAACCCGCCTCGGTCCAGAACCCGCCTCGGTCTGCCAGATTCCCGTGGCTCGCCCAGTCGGGTCGGCGGAGCGAGTCGGACAACATCTCTAACCATCATGCAACAGCCAAGCAAGTCGCTGGGCAAACCTGCGCAGGATTTGCTCTTGAGCCTATTAGCGACAGCACAGTAAGAGCAAGAGAGCGAGTTTTTCCAGGCGAGTCCCTTACTGAAACCCAACGTCTCTCTGCTGCATTGCATTCTGGTCTCTCTCCTGCTCCTGCAGTGCATTCTGGTCTCTCTCCTGCTCCTGTGGTGGAGAAACTGGTCTCTCTCCTCTTCTCTGATGGATCTCTCCCTGTATGATTGTTGAACGTCTCTTGGTGCAAAATGGCAGCTCTAGAAAGAAGCCCTCACTCTTTGACTCTGAGGGACTGACACCAAAACCTGACGTTTACCGCTGAGGTTTTACATCCTGAAACATTTTCTCATATCAAACTCCACTGGAGCTGCTGGAAACATCTGGAGGTGATGTTGCCTCGTCTACAATTGGCCGGTTATCCACCAAGAAGAACTGCTGGATGGTGTCAGAGATGAGAAGAACATCACCACCAGCTGATTTTAAAGGTCCATATCATGTAAAGCAGGACTCCCCTCTCCTCTGTGGTGATAAAGGAGTTGGATGGTCTATCTAAACATGGTGAAAGTATCAAAACTAAATCCACAAAATCCATATTAGTGCAGCGAGCCTCTAAACGAGCCGTTTGGACTTCCGTAACTTTGTGATGTCACAAAGGTTCGCTCATTATCATTTTTGTAAGAAATAATAGACTAACAAAGTGTTTTTTTCAAAGCGGTTGAGCGGTTGTCATCGTTTATTACCGGAGAGTTTTCCCTACCTGTAGCCGCCGGGCCGCGGCGTCTCACGTTTCACTCTGGAAACGGTTAGCAGATCGGAACGGAGGGTCGTTAATATTAATGAGCCTTAAAGACACGGAGACAGAAACGGCCTGTTCTTGGTAAGGCTCAGAGAGATGCTGGAAAATGAACGTGGAGAAATGGATTGAGAGTGTTTTTGGTTCATGACACCACACACACAGCTTTGAATGGACAGAAAGACATTAAATAAAACTCTAACCCTTTAAATACCTGAATTCTACTTTCCTCTCCTCATAGATTTGTTCAGAAGATATTTCCATGAAGTCCTCTTACAATTTACAATTTACAAATTCTCATTTGGCAACGCTTTTATCCAAAGCGATGTTCACATGAGATTTTAATACAACACAAGCAAGGTTCTAGTCAGGAAAGAACAACGAGAGTAAGAGCTATAAAGCTAACTTCTGGTCCAATAGGACATAGGTGCCACGAGGCAATGCATAGAGTGCATAGAAGCAGATAAAGAGTTTTTTTTGTTTTTTTTTGGTTACACAGTCCATCGGGTGAGAAGGTGTTCACTAAAGAGCTGGGTCTTTAGCCTTTTCTTAAAGATTGAGAGGGACTTTGGTAACTTATTCCACCACCGAGGAACCACAGAAGAAGAGTCTGGATAGAGACTTAGGGCCTTGTTGTGCTGGCAGACGAGGAACCACAGAAGAAGAGTCTGGATAGAGACTTAGGGCCTTGTGGTGGTGGCAGACGAGGAACCACAGAAGAAGAGTCTGGATAGAGACTTAGGGCCTTGTTGTGGCTCCTTGGCAGAGCGTAGTGGGCGGAGGAGCGTAGACCTGAATGAGGAGTTCAGGTCGGTCTGAGACGCTTTGTAGGCGAGCATCAAGGACTTGAACTGGATGCGGGCGACTGGGAGCCAGAGGAGGAGATGAACAGCAGAGTGACATGTGCTCTTTTGGGGGTGAAGACCGGACGCTCCGCCTGTTCTGGATCATCTGCAGAGGTTTGAGCTACATGCCGGGAGCCCTGCCAGGAAGGAGCTGCAGGAGTCAAGGCTGATATTACAAGAGCCTGAACCAGGAGTTGAGCTGCATGTTCAGACAGGTAGGGTCTGATCTTCCTGATATTGTACAGAGCAAATCCACATGACCGAGCAACAGAAGCCACATGCTCCTTGAAGGTTAGCTGGTCATCAGTCATGACACCCAAGTTTCTGGCAGACTTTGTGGGCATGAGCTGAGCTGATTGGAGCTGGATACTGATCTGTTGTTGTACAGAGGGACTGGCTGGGAGGACAAGGAGCTCAGTCTTTGACCGGTGAAGCTGAAGGTGGCTCTTCATCGGTTATGTGAACAAACAAATCAACAGCAGACAGTAAATGGCAAGATCATTACTGTCTTTAAAAGGGAAAACTGCTGAATTTCAGTATTGACTGTATGAAAGTGTGTCTTCAGTGTGCTGCTAAAACAGATTGATGGGGAATGACAGGGAAAAGATGGTTTACAGCATTTAAAAACTTTCTTTTGACCAATCAGAAGAAAGACTTATCGGAGTTGAAATGATAACATACTTTGAATGTGTTCAGTCACACTGTAATTCACAGACTGGAGTCGCCCAGCTGCCTGCAATTTAATGCTTCAGCCAAACATTTCTTATCCAATCCTTCACAGTCTCACAGTATCCGGCTCCTGAGGCCAACCGGAGGCTTCTGGTGATTAAAGCATCGACCAACGTCTGGAGATATCCTCCTCTCCAGGGCATGAAGACCTTCAGCAGTGTTCAGACTCTCTGTGTTCAGTGTTCAGACTCTCTGTGTTCAGTGTTCAGACTCTCTGTGTTCAGTGTTCAGACTCTCTGTGTTCAGTGTTTCCTGTTTCAGCCTCTTCCACAGATGACTGGAGGAGCGTTACTGCGTCTTGCTTCTAAATGTCAAAGAAATCTCTTAAGATTCTGCTGACATCCACAACACCACATGGGCATGAAAGGTAATAGAGGGATGAGAAAAGAGCGGGGAAGACAGAGGGATGAAGAAAGAGGGATGAAGATGAAGCGGTGAAGACAGAGGGAGAAGGAAAGAAAGATGAAAAAGATGAGGAACGGGGGAAGAGGAGAGGGATGAAGAAAGAGTGATGCAGGAGAGAGGAGGTGTGTCCCTGAACAGGAAACCACAGGAGAAAACACATTACCTCTCCATTCGTAACCCCCCCCCCCCCCACACACACACACACACCCCACACCCCACACCCCACACACACACACACACACACACACACACACACACACACACACACACACAAAGGTCTGTGAAAATGCCACAGCGTCGAGCGTCTGGAGCCTCTTTAATAAGGAGATTAGAGGCTAGAAATGTGAAAGTTAATTTAGTCTTTTTTCATGTAAATGTTCCTCCGGGACGAGAAGTGGAAACATCACAGCTTCCTCTGATGTCTGCTGGGACTCCAGCCTCCTGCCACAGAGCCGCTCTGCTCTGGATAATCAATAGCAACAATAGAGACTGATTGGCTTTCCATTTGGCCAGTCTGTCTGCTGGCATCACAGTCAGGATGAAGCGAACACCATAGAGATATAACACTGTTATATTATATCTCTATGGCGAACACATTGGTCCAGACTGGGTTTAGTGTCTGGATTAAATTTACACCTGGAATTAAAACACATCTCTCTCCCTCGCTCGTCTTCCTCTCTTAATATTTAAATCTTTTAAACTGACAGTAAACCGTCAGTCTGCTTTGGATGTTTCCTTTATTTCAGTTCAAGTAGCTGCTGGATGCGGACTGGAGACCGGCAGGTGAGGCTGAATGTGTCTCTGGTTTGGATGATCAGGTCTTCAGGTGCTTTTACACCTGCAGCTCCTGTTTACCTTCAGTCAGTCAAACAGATGCTGCAGTGGTTTAGTTTTGCCTCGGTACAAAATGAGGATACAATAACATTTGGCTTGTTAGATAAAGAAACATAATTCCTGTGTGCTGCAGCTTGCGTCCCTAATAAAGATTCAGTGGGACGATGGGATGGGACGTCCTCAGGTGTTTCAGGAGCGCAGGGAGCGGGTCATGAATATTCCATCCTGCTCTTCGCCTCCAGCATCTAATGAAGCTGCACACAAAGCGTCTGTGGCGGCTGCTGGGACAGGTAGCAGGTAAAACCCTGTTCCCAGCCGCTTCTACCTGAAATCCCGCAGAACAGCGGAATACCCCGAAGGCCACAGATAACCTCGTTTCTTTTGCTGTCATGCTTCGCTTTAATTTTCCTGCATGAAAATCCCCGGCTCCGCACTCAAACCCCTGAAGTACAGTCTGAGGAGCGGGGGAGGATCCTCCAGACGTTTGACGGTTTCTACAGAATCCGGTCTGCACCGCTGGATCAAACAGGCTCACACTGGTGAAAAGAAAACAAACCCTGAAATGCAGATTACATGTTGTGGACAAAAATAATGTGAAGTAGGGATGTTCACGCAGTGGTGTAGTCTACGTGATACAGCGTATACCCACTAAGAAAGCTCTAGGATTTCCGTATACTCACTTAAAAATGTGCAAGGAAACATAACAATATAATTTTTCACTTCAGTGATTTTGTTTGGCAAACACCGGGTCGAGTATAACTGCAATAAAATACGTTTTGCAGGGGAAGGCATCTCCTCCATTCACACTTCCATTCATAAAACTAGAAACTTTTAATTCTTGTATACTCTCTGAGTACAATAAACTAGACCACTGTGTTCACGGGAAATCGATGACTGATTTGTTTGTCATGCATCGATCAATCTTAACGACCTGAATGACAGATGACCACGAAGACCAAGTGGAGGCGACTCGGCAGAAATCCCTAAACCACCTGACACGACTCGGCTGGACAGAGACCAAGGAGGCTGACAGCACTAACACACCCCGACCTCTGTCCAATCAGAGCGCGTCTTCTCTGGGACCTCTGTCCAATCAGAGCGCGTCTCCTCTGGGACCTCTGTCCAATCAGAGCGCGTCTTCTCTGGGACCTCTGTCCAATCAGAGCGCGTCTTCTCTGGGACCTCTGTCCAATCAGAGCGCGTCTTCTCTGGGACCTC
Organism: Centroberyx affinis; assembly: GCF_046629955.1. Taxonomy (NCBI): domain Eukaryota; kingdom Metazoa; phylum Chordata; class Actinopteri; order Beryciformes; family Berycidae; genus Centroberyx; species Centroberyx affinis. Next base: position 69,517 of record NW_027283770.1, read on the forward strand.
TGTCCAATCAGAGCGCGTCTTCTCTGGGACCTCTGTCCAATCAGAGCGCGTCTTCTCTGCCGCTGGGCTGTATGTGGTGCAACATGCTGATCTTTACAAATCATCATCCATCAACCATCATCATCATGTATATCATTACCCCCCCCCCCCCCCCCTCCAAAAAGCAGGAATGAAAGGCCAGAACAGGGATTTCCTCCTGCTCCTCCTCCCCCATCATCATCATCATCTGTACAATATCTGATTTGTGTATATAATGTGTGTATAATGTATGTAATGTGTAATATCTCATATATATAATGTAACCTGTTACACCAACAACTCCATATTTATTCCAGCATCTTTGCACTCTGCACCATTGCACTATTGTCCTAGTGTTGTTTATATATATATATATTTTTTTTTATATGTATGCATATTTGTAAATAGTAGTTAGATGTTTAGGTTTACCTCTGTTCATCTTGTTGTCCTTGTTTTTATCTGTATA
>NW_027283770.1:75000-86746 GCF_046629955.1 Centroberyx affinis
TCCACCTCCAGCTCCACCTCCTCCTCCACCTCCACCTCCAGCTCCTCCTCCAGCTCCTCCTCCACCTCCAGCTCCAGCTCCTCCTCCACATGTTCACACACAGAATGAGTTTTAGCATTTACAGATGAAAGTCGTCTACACACAGTTCAGTTCCATCTGAAAAAATGTCTCACTTTATAAACAAAGATACACATGAATATATCTAAACTCCCTGTTTAGAGAGAGAGAGAGAGAGAGAGAGGAAAGAGAGAGAGCCAGTGACCAGCAGCTAGCTATAGAGACAGACAGGAGAGACCAGCAGCTAGCTGTAGAGACGGGCAGGAGAGACCAGCAGCTAGCTGTAGAGACAGACAGGAGAGACCAGCAGCTAGCTGTAGAGACGGGCAGGAGAGACCAGCAGCTAGCTGTAGAGACGGGCAGGAGAGACCAGCAGCTAGCTGTAGAGACGGGCAGGAGAGACCAGCAGCTAGCTGTAGATGAACACATCAGGAACAGACTGCTCACACATCTCTGAAACATGGAGAACTTTCAAAATCTCAGCATCAATGAAAAAATGTTTCTCCTGCTTGGAGAAAATGTTGAAACAGTAGAACTCTGTGCTCAGTATGTGATGTCATGATGATGTCATGGTGATATCATGATGATGTCATGGTGATGTCATGCCATAATCTAAGAAAAACATCAACTCTGTAAACTCTTCTTTAACTTTGCTTTTTTGTAATCATCACTGTTATTGTTGTTACTGTCCAGAAATATTCTGTGATGAATCTATATATTTAATATGCAGTTTATTTCATTTTATTTTACTTTATTTCTATCTCATTTATGTTTGAATCTCTGCTTTGGCAACACGTGCACATGTACGTCATGCCGAGAGAGAGAGAGAGAGAGAGAGAGAGAGAGAGAGAGAGAGAGAGAGAGAGAGAGTGTGTGTGTGTGTGTGTGTGTGTGTTGGTCTTACTGATGGACAGCGGCTGATTCGTCGCCTCGACTCTTCTTTCTTCACTTCAGTTTTTTCAAACAGCATTTTTTTCTTTGAGATCTTTTTGTTTGAGTTCTGAGAAATTTCATTGAGTTTTCAAAGAAAATCCAAACCTGCATCCGGTCTGACATCTGCCTCCTCCTCCTCCTCCTCCTCCTCCTCCTCCTCCTCCTCCTCCCTCCTCCTCTTTCCCACAGAGGATCAAGACTGTGGAGGGTCAGCAGTCCACTCTGCATCTCCCCCATCATGATGTGCAGAATTAAAACTATTGGAATTAATATAAAACCTTTTTTCCACAATCTAATCTGCAGATGAAGTCTGAGCAACACGTTCATCTGACTTCAGATCATTTTGTGAGAAGCTGCAGAAATTTAGCAGAAATGAACCAAAGGGGGGAATATTTTATGAGATGTTTTAGGTTTCTGTGTGAATTCACATCACATCACATCACATCACATCACATCACATCACATCACATCACATCACATCACATCACATCACATCACATCACATCACATCACATCACATCACATCACATCACATCACATCATAAAGTAAATGGACACACGAAGTCAGCTGTGATTCTGTAGTTTGCTTCTCCTTTATCAGAGAAATTTGGCTGCAATTCATTTTTTTGTTTGCAGACCAGATTTTCCAGCATGTGATCAGGAGAAAATAGGCCAGAAAATTTTGGCTTTGGACTTCAAACCAGCTGTTTTCCTCTGGACTCCGTCTTCCATCTGGTTCCAGGTCAGAAAACGTTCAGCACAGTCCTCATGGGGGGGGGGGGTCTCACGGGGGATCGGCGGCTCAGATAAAAGCTAATGAGTTCCACCTCGTTAGAGCCGCTCTTCGTCAAAACTGAGAGGAATTAAAGGTTAGAAACCGGCGCAGAACCTTCTGGAACCGGCCGGTCCGCTCCGGTCTCCGGTCTCCGGTCTCCGGTCTCCGGTCTCCGGTCCTCATTAAACACATTCACATCCAGTCCAGTGACACGTTCCTCCTCGTTCCTCTGCTACAGCGAGCGCTTTGTTAGCGGAGTGAAATTTATATGAATAATAAATAACTGCTGCAAAAACACAATAAATAAAATTTTCCTGTTTCTACAGAAGCCAAATGATTTGAATGCATTTCCATCCAGAACTCGACACGGTTCCCCTTAGATCCCGGGTCATAATTCTCAGATCTGATTGCGAGATGCGATGCGGAGGCGGAACCGGCTTCGCTTCCCACAATCAATTTGTTGCTGCGGCGCGGCGGCGAAGGTTTCTGTCAACAAGATGATGAAGATGATGAAGATGATGAAGATGATGAAGCTGATGGATCGCACACCTGTCTCCGCTCTGAGCGCTCAGAAGAACCGCAGCGGTTCTTCCTCTCGTTACTGAATGTAAAGACCGATACACAAATCAATTAGGAGCTCATAGTATTTCCCATGATCCTCTAGCAGTCAGGATGAGTCTGTTTGTGTTGCTACACTCAAAAAGGGTTCTCTGAAATGTTCCAAACCAACAGTATTAAAGAACCTTTTCAGAACCACACTGGGTTCTTTTATTCTGATTTTTTTTTTTAAATTCTATTTCATTATGGTTCTCTATAGAACCATGAGCCCAAGTGGTTCAGTTCAGTTTTTAAATAACTTCTTAAAACCGATTTGTGTAAACTTGCTTTCTGTAACAATTCTTAGATTCTTAATGCTTTGTCATTATTTATTATTTTTAAGGTATGTTTTAAGGTGTTCTTGTTTTTCTGTAATATGAAAGGAGGCTTTCCAAATAAAGTTGATTATTAGAATTATTGGTGAAGATGAGTCAGGCTGAGCAGGAACCTGTCAGCTTCAGTTCAGAGTCGATGTTTCTGTCCGGCTCAAACTGATTCTTCCTCAGACAGACCGGAGCTCTTTGGGAAACGAGTCTTTGAAGAAATCTTCTGGAGAAATTGATTTAGTTCAGTGAAAACGGAGTAAATCAATGGAAAGCGTGTGAACAGCAGATGGGCAGCAGGCCTTCAGTGTTCAGCCAGAGAACTGAAGGAACAGGAACAGACAGCTAGTCAGGACAGCTGAATCATCACATTTTGGTGGATTTTATATTTTCCTGGATGATTATCGCCGGTTCTCCACCCAGCTGGAGGTCACAGCAATCAGCCACATCTCCTCTCCTCCTCCAATGATTCCAATGGGAGTGTCACGTAATCAAGCAGCTCCCAGTCCCAGAGTTTATCCAGCAAACAAAGTGACATCATGTCCCTCTGTCTGGATCTACAGATGAAGCTCTCTGATGTTCCACAGTGAAGAGGGAACCTACCTAACCCTAACCTACCTAACCCTAACCTACCTAAACCTAACCATACCTAACCCTAACCCTAACCCTAACCCTAACCTAGCTAACCCAGTGCAGAGGGAACCTACCTAACCCTAACCCTAACCTACCTAACCCTAACCTACCTAAACCTAACCATACCTAACCCTAACCCTACCTAAACCTAACCATACCTAACCCTAACCTACCTAACCATACCTAACCCTAACCCTACCTAACCCTAACCTACCTAAACCTAACCATACCTAACCCTAACCTACCTAAACCTAACCATACCTAACCCAGTGCAGAGGGAACCTACCTAAGCCCTAACCTAACCGAACCCACTGTGCTGCTCTCCGGCTCGGGGGAAGCAACAGAGGAGTCAAACCGGTGTTTAAAGCTCCATATTCTGTCCAGAGTTTTATTTAGTGTCTTTCTGTCCATTCAAAGCTGTGTGTGTGTGTGTGTGTGTGTGTGTGTGTGTGTGTGTGTGTGTGTGTGTGTGTGTGTGTGTGTGTGTGTGTGTGTGTGTGTGGTGTCATGAACCAAAAACACTCTCAATCCATTTCCAGCATCTCTGAGCCTTACCAAGAACAGGCCGTTTCTGTCTCCGTGTCTTTAAGGCTCATTAATATTAACGACCCCTCTGTTCCGATCCAGAGTGAAACGTGAGACGCCGCGGCCCGGCGGCTACAGGTAGGGAAACCTCTCCTCTACCAGAGCAACAGATCACAGAATCACTGATTTGGGGGTTTTATCGTGGAGGACGAAACACGACCCGAGACTCTACCAGAGTTCAGTACTTAAACAAACCAGTTCAGTCCTGCTGGCTTCAGGTCGTCCGGGGGTCTGGAGCAGAAATCCCCTCAGCAGCTTCTTCCTGTCAATTAAGAGTTTGTAAAGATGGCCGACGCCGACGGAGGTCAGAGGTCAAGCGGCCGGCGGTCTGTGCTGCAGATTAGAGCAGAGAGATTTCCCTCCTGAGGGAAAACTGCTTCCTCTGACCTTCAGGAGGAAGAATTATAAAAAGCCTCTTGTCTTTTCTCTCTGCAGATGGACTGCTGTGACTCCTGAACCTCCTGAACCTTCTGAACCTCCTGAACCTTCTGAACCTTCTGAACCTCCTGAACCTCCTGAACCTCCTGAACCTTCTGAACCTCCTGAACCTTCTGAACCTCCTGAACCTCCTGAACCTCCTGAACCTTCTGAACCTCCTGAACCTTCTGAACCTCCTGAACCTCCTGAACCTTCTGAACCTCCTGAACCTCCTGAACCTTCTGAACCTTCTGAACCTCCTGAACCTTCTGAACCTCCTGAACCTCCTGAACCTTCTGAACCTCCTGAACCTCCTGAACCTCCTGAACCTTCTGAACCTCCTGAACCTTCTGAACCTCCTGAACCTCCTGAACCTTCTGAACCTTCTGAACCTCCTGAACCTCCTGAACCTTCTGAACCTTCTGAACCTTCTGAACCTCCTGAACCTTCTGAACCTCCTGAACCTCCTGAACCTTCTGTATGAATTATTCCTCATGCTTACATCATGAAATCTGACGCTGTGTTTAGCCTTTATGTGACTTTCCTGATTTTCCTATTTTGTTCCAGGTCTCTGTTGAAAAAGTGATTTTTAATCTCAGCCTGGTTAAATAAAGTTTCCATAGAAAAATATTAAGATACGACCAGCGACATTTCTTTCATTCAGTTTTTATTTTTCAATGTTTCAAAATGTAGAAAAGTCGTCTTACAGGACAGAGACAGCGCTCCTCTTTCAGCTCCTCAACTCTGATAGTTGGGGGTAGTTGGGGGCAGTTGGGGCGGTTGGGGTGGTTGGGGTAGTTGGGGGCGGTTGGGGGCGGTTGGGGGCAGTTGGGGCAGTTGGGGGCGGTTGGGGTAGTTGGGGCAGTTGGGGTAGTTGGGGGCGGTTGGAGTAGTTGGGGGCGGTTGGGGGCAGTTGGGGCAGTTGGGGGCGGTTGGAGTAGTTGGGGGCAGTTGGGGGCGGTTGGGGTGGTTGGGGACAGTTGGGGTAGTTGGGGGCGGTTGGGGGCAGTTGGGGCACTTGGGGTAGTTGGGGGCGGTTGGAGTAGTTGGGGGCAGTTGGGGTAGTTGGGGGCGGTTGGAGTAGTTGGGGGTGGTTGGGGGCAGTTGGGGCAGTTGGGGTAGTTGGGGGCGGTTGGAGTAGTTGGGGGCAGTTGGGGTAGTTGGGGGCGGTTGGAGTAGTTGGGGGCGGTTGGGGTAGTTGGAGGCAGTTGGGGTAGTTGGGGGCGGTTGGAGTAGTTGAGGGCGGTTGGGGCGGTTGGGGCGGTTGGGGGCAGTTGGGGGCAGTTGGGGTAGTTGGGGGCAGTTGGGGGCAGTTGGGGTGGGTGCTTCACACAGAACAGGAACATGTAAAAACAAATGAACAGTCAAAGGGTCCAGAGCAGAAACTCCTCCACAGAGCGGACTGTACCCAGAAGGCCGCGGGTTCGATCCCAGCAGCCAGCTGTCCATGAGCAAGGCACTGACTCTGGATCAGTGTGTGTGTGTTGGGTTCAAATGAAGACTGGCATGTAAATCATACAAAGTTTTACAAAGATTATTTTTTTCTAATAGCTCTATGCCTACAGGAAGGTGTGTGTGTGTGTGTGTGTGTGTGTGTGTGTGTGTGTGTGTGTGTGTGTGTGTGTGTGTGTGTGTGTGTGTGTCTATGTGGGCTTGGTGAGCAGCTGGCTGGAGAAGTCGTAAAGATCCTTGTTGACTTTCTTCAGAGTCTGAACTTCTTCTTCCAACTCTGCAACACGAACCTTCGTGTTTTCTCCTTCACCAAACACAGTCTGAGGAGAGGAGACAAGGAGAGGAGGAGAGGAGAGGAGGAGAGGAGACAAGGAGAGGAGAGGAGAGGAGAGGAGACAAGGAGAGGAGAGGAGACAAGGAGAGGAGGATAGGAGGAGAGGAAAGGAAAGGAGACAAGGAGAGGAGAGGAGGAGAGGAGATCAGTGTTATTACCAGGTGCTCTGTAGTTCTTGTTTCATTTCTCATTTCAGTGTGTTGTACTGGTCAGCTCCCAGTAGAAAGCATTAGAAAGCAGTAGAAAGCAGTAGAAGGCAGTAGACGGCAGTAGACAGCAGTAGACAGCAGTAGACAGCAGTAGAAAGCAGTAGAAGGCAGTAGAAGGCAGTAGAAGGCAGTAGACGGCAGTAGACGGCAGTAGAAAGCAGTAGAAGGCAGTAGAAGGCAGTAGAAGGCAGTAGACGGCAGTAGAAAGCAGTAGAAGGCAGTAGAAGGCAGTAGAAGGCAGTAGACGGCAGTAGACGGCAGTAGACGGCAGTAGACGGCAGTAGAAGGCAGTAGACGGCAGTAGACGGCAGTAGAAGGCAGTAGAAGGCAGTAGACGGCAGTAGAAGGCAGTAGACGGCAGTAGACGGCAGTAGAAGGCAGTAGACGGCAGTAGACGGCAGTAGAAGGCAGTAGAAGGCAGTAGACGGCAGTAGACGGCAGTAGAAAGCAGTAGAAGGCAGTAGAAAGCAGTAGAAGGCAGTAGACGGCAGTAGAAAGCAGTAGAAGGCAGTAGACGGCAGTAGAAAGCAGTAGAAGGCAGTAGACGGCAGTAGAAAGCAGTAGAAGGCAGTAGACGGCAGTAGACGGCAGTAGAAAGCAGTAGAAGGCAGTAGACGGCAGTAGAAAGCAGTAGAAGGCAGTAGACGGCAGTAGAAAGCAGTAGAAGGCAGTAGACAGCAGTAGACAGCAGTAGACAGCAGTAGAAAGCAGTAGAAGGCAGTAGAAGGCAGTAGACGGCAGTAGACGGCAGTAGACGGCAGTAGAAGGCAGTAGAAGGCAGTAGACGGCAGTAGACGGCAGTAGACGGCAGTAGAAAGCAGTAGAAGGCAGTAGACGGCAGTAGAAAGCAGTAGAAGGCAGTAGACGGCAGTAGAAAGCAGTAGAAAGCAGTAGAAGGCAGTAGACGGCAGTAGAAAGCAGTAGAAGGCAGTAGAAGGCAGTAGACGGCAGTAGAAGGCAGTAGACGGCAGTAGACGGCAGTAGACGGCAGTAGAAGGCAGTAGACGGCAGTAGACGGCAGTAGACGGCAGTAGACGGCAGTAGAAAGCAGTAGAAGGCAGTAGACGGCAGTAGAAAGCAGTAGAAGGCAGTAGACGGCAGTAGAAAGCAGTAGAAGGCAGTAGACGGCAGTAGAAAGCAGTAGAAGGCAGTAGACGGCAGTAGACGGCAGTAGAAAGCAGTAGAAGGCAGTAGACGGCAGTAGAAAGCAGTAGAAGGCAGTAGACGGCAGTAGAAAGCAGTAGAAGGCAGTAGACAGCAGTAGACAGCAGTAGACAGCAGTAGAAAGCAGTAGAAGGCAGTAGAAGGCAGTAGACGGCAGTAGACGGCAGTAGAAAGCAGTAGAAGGCAGTAGACGGCAGTAGACGGCAGTAGACGGCAGTAGAAAGCAGTAGAAGGCAGTAGAAGGCAGTAGACGGCAGTAGAAGGCAGTAGACGGCAGTAGACGGCAGTAGAAGGCAGTAGAAGGCAGTAGACGGCAGTAGAAGGCAGTAGACGGCAGTAGACGGCAGTAGACGGCAGTAGAAAGCAGTAGAAGGCAGTAGACGGCAGTAGACGGCAGTAGACGGCAGTAGAAGGCAGTAGACGGCAGTAGACGGCAGTAGACGGCAGTAGACGGCAGTAGAAGGCAGTAGACGGCAGTAGAAGGCAGTAGAAGGCAGTAGAAGGCAGTAGACGGCAGTAGACGGCAGTAGAAAGCAGTAGAAAGCAGTAGAAAGCATTAGAAAGCAGTAGAAGGCAGTAGACGGCAGTAGAAGGCAGTAGACAGCAGTAGAAAGCAGTAGACAGCAGTAGAAAGCAGTAGAAGGCAGTAGAAGGCAGTAGAAAGCAGTAGAAAGCAGTAGAAAGCAGTAGACAGCAGTAGACAGCAGTAGACAGCAGTAGACAGCAGTAGAAAGCAGTAGAAGGCAGTAGAAAGCAGTAGAAAGCAGTAGAAAGCAGTAGACAGCAGTAGAAAGCAGTAGAAAGCAGTAGACAGCAGTAGACAGCAGTAGACAGCAGTAGACAGCAGTAGAAAGCAGTAGAAGCCTGTTAAACTTGGTGCATTGTTGTAATGCCTCCTGCCCTGTGGAGGTTTTCATGTTTTTTTAATGTCTTGCAGGATTTGAGCTCAGTGGATCCAGAACGGATCCAGAACTGATCCAGAACGGATCCAGAACTGATCCAGAACGGATCCAGAACTGAATCCTCCATCAGTTCAGCCTGACACACTTTCCTGTCATTTATTATAAATCACACTGCTGTGTCAGCAGGTGTGTGTGTGTGTGTGTGTATGTGTGTGTGTGTGTGTGTAGTCTATAAGATATGCTGCTGATGTCACTGTATACAAACTGAAGGCAGCTGATTAACTACAGATCACATTACAATAAATGCATGAATTAATATAAACTGATTATTAATTAGGTTTATAATGATCCATGAAGTTCCACAGCTGTATTTCACTTTAGTGTAAACTGTGCAGGGTTAACATTCAGCCTGTCTCACTGCCTGTCTGTCTGTCTGTCTCACTGTCTCACTGTTTGTCTGTCTGTCTCACTGTTTGTCTGTCTGTCTGTCTGTCTCACTGTCTGTCTGTCTGTCTGTCTGTCTCACTGTCTGTCTGTCTGTCTCACTGTCTGTCTGTCTGTCTGTTTATCTGTCTCACTGTTTGTCTGTCTCACTGTCTGTCTGTCTCACTGTCTGTCTCACTGTCTGTCTGTCTGTCTGTCTGTCTCACTGTCTGTCTGTCTGTCTGTCTCACTGTCTGTCTGTCTGTCTGTTTATCTGTCTCACTGTTTGTCTGTCTCACTGTCTGTCTGTCTCACTGTCTGTCTCACTGCCTGTCTGTCTGTCTCACTGTCTGTCTGTCTGTCTCACTGTTTGTCTGTCTGTCTCACTGTTTGTCTGTCTGTCTCACTGTCTGTCTGTCTCACTGTCTGTCTGTCTGTCTCACTGTCTCACTGTTTGTCTGTCTGTCTCACTGTTTGACTGTCTGTCTGTCTGTCTCACTGTCTGTCTGTCTCACTGTCTCACTGTCTGTCTGTCTGTCTGTTTGTCTGTCTCACTGTCTGTCTGTCTCACTGTTTGTCTGTCTGTCTCACTGTCTGTCTGTCTGTCTGTCTGTCTGTCTCACTGTTTGTCTGTCTGTCTGTCTCACTGCCTGTCTGTCTCACTGTCTGTCTGTCTGTCTCACTGCCTGTCTCACTCTCTGTCTGCCTGTCTCACTGTCTGTCTCACTCTCTGTCTGCCTGTCTCACTGCCTGTTTCACTCTCTGTCTGCCTGTCTCACTGTCTGTCTGCAGACTGTAAACTCTTCAGAAGACAGAACTGACAGTTTGACTGATAAAACTCAGTCAAACTGTCAATCAAACAGCTGTTAAAGACAGTGATGACAGAGTGATGACAGAGTGATGAGAGTGATGACAGTGTGATGACAGAGTGATGAGAGTGATGACAGAGTGATGACAGTGTGATGACAGTGTGATGACAGAGTGATGACAGAGTGATGACAGTGTGATGACAGAGTGATGACAGAGTGATGACAGAGTGATGACAGTGTGATGACAGAGTGATGACAGTGATGACAGAGTGATGACAGTGATGACAGAGTGATGAGAGTGATGACAGTGTGATGACAGAGTGATGACAGTGTGATGACAGAGTGATGACAGTGTGATGACAGTGTGATGACAGAGTGATGACAGAGTGATGACAGTGTGATGACAGAGTGATGACAGTGTGATGACAGAGTGATGACAGAGTGATGACAGAGTGATGACAGAGTGATGACAGAGTGATGATAGAGATGACAGAGTGATGACAGTGTGATGACAGAGTGATGACAGTGTGATGACAGTGTGATGACAGAGTGATGACAGAGTGATGACAGAGTGATGATAGAGATGACATCACATTCTCTCTGTGTTCAGACAGCTGGTCTGATTAAGGCTGACTCTCCACACTGTAATTACGGCCCAATCAGCATGATATATGCAACATAACCAGTTATGCTAATGAGGTCATTAATTAAGCTAATTAACGCCTTAATTAGCAAATACGTTTATATCAACACACTTCTCTTCACACAACACATGAGTGGCATTAAATTTAGTTTTGCCTCTTCACTGCCACCATGGAAAAAGAGAAAATAGTCCCATTAAAGTCCATCATGTCCAGCTGCTGTTCAACATGATGTGCTCTGTTAATCTCTTCAGTGTTTTTAATGTGTTGTTGAAAACTACAGGAGCCTGTGAGGTCAAACCACAGAACAGACAGCAGGAGCTGCTGACTGGAAACAGCACTGGTTTGACTTCATGGAGATGATGGAGACAAAACGACAGGATCGCTCCGGCGGTCAGACCTTCACACATGATGCTGATTTGCTCTTTGCTCACAGTGAGCTGAGCTGAGGCAAAACCCAGAGCAAACACACTGAGCCTTTCATCCGCTGCCGTTGTTCTAATCTGAACACTCTGCTCTCTGTGCTCTCTGTGTTAAAACTCTGTTAAAATCAGCTGGTGGTGATGAACTTTACATTCCAGGCTCCATCCAGATATTTCCATATGAGAAAATGTTTCAGGATGTAAAACCTCAGCGGTAAACGTCAGGTTTTGGTGTCAGTCCCTCAGGATCAAAGAGCGAGGGCTTCTTTCTAGAGCCGCCATTTTGCACCGAGAGACGTTCAACAATCATACAGGGAGAGATCCATCAGAGAAGAGGAGAGAGACCAGTTTCTCCACCACAGGAGCAGGACAGAGACCAGAATGCAATGCAGCAGAGAGACAGGTTGGGTTTCAGTAAGGGTGCGGGGTATTCTGGGAAATGTAGTAAATCACAAACTGCAGTAGAAGTAGACGAGGCTGATTGAGGGAAAGTGAGTTCATCAAAAATTTAAATTACAACACTTGATCACAAAATATAAAAAAATAACAAGAGGAAGAGGAGTTTTATGTAGAAAACTAGTCTAGTAAATATTTTATTGTCTTTCTGTCACTTCTCTTCCATCAGGATCATTTCTGCCTCAGGAAAATTTGTTCTATCTGTTGATCAGCTAGGAACTGAAGCTTCTTCTACTGTTGACCTCAGTATAGAAACATAAAATATAATTAACATAATATATAATCATTTGATGTAACTGATAAGCTGCACCCACTCACCTTGTCTGTCACAGCGTTCATCAGCGAGTAGAGTCTGTCAGCTTTCTGCAGGTAGGTTTCCTCTTCATCCTGACAGACAGACAGAGAGACAGACCGTTAGCAGGTGGGTCTGTACAGACTAGGAGTTTGCATATATGAATTATATATAGTACATATATGTTACAGTTCAGGTGGGGAAACAGTCAGTGTGCACATGCACCAGTCAATCTGTACATTTACTGACAAACTGACCGGCCAGTTTGTACGTTTACCAGCGATGTGGTAAACGTACAAACTGCTCCCCAAAAATTCCCCCA
>NW_027283771.1:0-22500 GCF_046629955.1 Centroberyx affinis
TTCACTCTGGTGCTCCATGCTAACACTTTAGCATACGATCTACCAGGGACACATGGATGATTTTGCTGTGCATATTCTCATCACTTAACAGGCAAGTTGACCAAATGGTCAATCCCAAAACCCAGTGTATTCCTTTAATTAAATCAAGCCAAATGAGGTAATCAGGCTAGTCTCCGTGTGTTGGTAAGCATTCTCACTCACTGGCCACGGTGAAGGTGACCTCCTGGGTCCTGCGGCCTGCCTTGTTCTGGGCCACGCAGGTGTAGGAGCCCGAGTCTCCCTCCTCTGTGGGGCTGAAGACCAGGTCCAGGCCGTCCTGGTAGACCCTGCCCTCGTCGGGGACTCGCTGGCCTCCTCTCTCCCACCAGACCTCCGGCTCGGGTTGGCCCCGCGGCGGGCGACAGGCCACCCGCTGCAGGGTGTCCGCTGTGAACACCTTCGACAGCTTGGGCACCATATCCTCTATCTCTGCGGTGGTGGGAGGGAGAGAGCCAAGAGAGAGAAGGAGAATATTCAGCGTGAAGGAGCAATTTAAATGCTCAGATTGATTTCCATTTACACAAGGCCCCTGATAATCATCGAACTGTCTTCAAAGCCAATGAAGCATTTCTGAATTTGAATTTCATGAGAGGCCACAAGCGTACTTAATTCCAACACAGAGTTCTGTTAACAGAACTGATTTGTAGCGCAGGGCACAGTAATTAGAGAACAAAGCGCGCAGTAGGCGAGTATATAGGTTTTTCTCGGTGAGGAATTAGCCAGAGCCTGTGTGGGGTGAGTCATATCAAAACTGGCAACCCTATACAGTAAGTGGAATGCGATCCGCGGTAGTAAGACTCACAAGACCATCTCGCTCCCACTACTGTGTGGTATAACACTGTGTGTGTGTCCCAAATGGAAGTCATTAGTGCTTTATTAGCCAACATGGCTCTGAAAGCAGGTCAGTGGCGGCAACCTTTTACGGGTCTAAGGTCCAAATCAATTAATTAGAACAGAAGAAAAAAACACACATTTCTCAGCAGATGAAAGAGAAGTAGGACTGGGCGAGGGGAGGGCAGCGAAGGGAGCGAGGCGGGGCTGCGATGGAGTCACTGTTTCAACTTGTCCCTAAATGCTGAATTCTACTGTGACACAATCCCCTATAATGCCCGGAGGGATTAACAACAGATTAAGTGAATTAAGGTATTTAAATGGAGCTGTGGTTCACTGGGTTAAAACTGCAGATACAGTCGTACCTCGTTAATCCAAACCCTTGGGGAAAAGAGTCTGTTCAAGAGAATAAAGTGTTTGGGACACTGAAACACACTGAAATTCCAGCCCTAAGCTTATTCAAAATATTTAACTTGCATGCACATGCATTCCAAAATGCTGCCTGATCTGTAAATTGAGAAGATACCAAAGTTTGTCCTTGCTTTAAGATCCAGGAACTACTTTTAAAAATAATTTTAAAAAGTTCTTGGAGTTATGGCTTGAGTGTATTTTGAAGAAAAAACACAGTTATGTGCAATATTGAAAGGGCTCTGACATTTTCAGATTTGTATATTAAATGTTTTTTTGTATCAGCAAGGGAAATCTGACCTTTATACACAACGAGTAGAATATATTTTTACATTGTTGATGTTTTTATTTATACACTACACCCATCAGTTTGGAAGTCTGACTTCTGATGTGAAAATTTCTACTGTATGTACAGAAAGTTAATTTGTGTGTCAGGGGGTTCTGTCCGAAGAGATGCAACCTGGGAACTGAACACTGATACCACTTCTGATCCCTCAATGGAAAGCCATCCACAGAGTCAACTGTTATGGACATGAACACTTTATTCTCTAGCGTTGTGTATTTTAGTTGATGTGACTCTCCTAGGCCAAGAATAATATCTTTACTTCCTCGAGTATCAGTACCCCAGCATTTTTTGCTAAGAAGCTCGTCACTGGATACAAAGAAATCCATGCAGAATTTAGACAGTCCTTGGTCTGCAAGGCAAAAGCTTATAGCACCTCCGTTCCAAGAAGAGTCACCACTGCTAAAATCAATGGCACTTGTTCCATCCTGTTGCTTTGTAACTGTATAATACTTGTGATAGTCTGATATCTGGGCAACAAGTCTATGTCCCTGTTCAATTTCCTCATAATGCCAATCATAAAAAAAGCTTGCCACATTAATCGCAAAGTGCACAAGGCCTTTGCTAAAGCCGATGAAAAAAGCACATATTTTATCCACAACTCCAGCATCCTTGGGGAGACTCTGAAGTTCGTTCTGAATGCTTAAATAAACATCATCAATGATCATCCGGATAACAGACAGAGCCAGGTTAATAGGAGCTATGAATGGCGCCAGTTCAGGCTGCAACAGTTCAATAACATCCAGTTCAACCATTGTAACATCTAAGACTGCATCAGTAATTCCCAAAGCATCGTGTCTATCCAAGTCTTGTTTAATATTGTATAGTCCAAATCCAATCCCCACTATTGGTATAACTTTCAAGGTGCCCTTCATTGCAGGGCTTTCCATGAATGACCCCACAGCTTTGGTGATCTTGGTCTCTGAAGACAGAACTTGTTTACCTATAGCTGTTGCGGCCATAGGTGTTACTCCATGCACTGTCTGTAAAGTTGCTACCACACCCTCCGTAACATTTCCCTGTTCAAAAGCACGAACGGCTCCTTTCATTCCCAGCATCAGCCCCATTACCCCAACAGCAGTCCCAGCTCGCTCCACATGTTTACTGACTTGATGGGAAGAGTGTGGACCATGCATCTCCAGGTCATGGACCGCTGTGTCCATGCTCTTCAAGATCTTCTCATTGTAGCGTTGACCCTCCAGATGTAAGTCGACCTCAAAGTCAACAGGTTTGGCATCGACATCCTTAGAAATGAACTGACATTTGAACTTCCCATTCTCCATCCTGACACTATCTTCCTTGGGAGTTAGCCCTGCCAAATTATCTCCAAATTCTGTTTTCAGTTGACCGTGGATCTGTTCAGAAACAAGGGAAGATGCCCTGGAGTAGTACGATGCCAGTCTGATGGAGCTCTCCAATTCTGAAGCAGAATGTAAGTCCCGCAGTGTTACAGAGCCATCATGGGAGCCAGCTAATTCACCAGAAAACGATGATGCTGGGGCTTTGTCAAAGTTTCCTTTGTAATAAGAAACATCATTTAGCAAAGTATCGCCTTCACCAAATATTCCGTTGTCTTGAGCGATGGCATTAATGCGGGAGGCTATCTCGTTGTTATCAACCGTACTGGACCATGATTCAAACACACCAACCTCAGCGGCTAACAAATCCTGCAGGTCATTTTCTAAGTCCTCTTTATTTGCAGGGGAATAATTCTGTAGTTTGCTGGATGTTTCAGCCGAGGATGACCCCTGGTATCCACGCCTGCTCGGGTCGACCCAAGTGCCTCCTTTTGCCATTGGATGGTTTTTAAAAAAAAATTCCAGGCCTTTCTCTTTGACAGCATGGTCGTGGCTGTGGCTCATATCTAAAGCCATAAGGACCAGGGGGAATGTTCGGAAATTTCTGGCAGACTCAGCGATTATTGATGCTGCGAAATACGTGCTGTACCAGGCCTCCGTGGACAGAGATGTGCGAGTTGTGTGTTCTCCTCGAAGAGTATCTCTCACATATCGAACGTAGCTTTCTTTCGGGTTCTGTATATTATTACTGAGGACTTCTTTTCTTATAGAATTATATTGATGCTTCTCTAACTGGTCCGTAATACACTCCTTAACCTTATTTTTAACTGTGTGTTCTTTTTGATTGTTGTTGAGTTTTTTCCCAACTGGGTACATATACAAAGTTTGGGGATCGACCACATAAATCCAGTCATTTATCATCAAGTGTGTGGGAAAATCTTCTCCAGTCTTTGCATAGTGACGGATCACTTTTGCAACATCTGCACCTGATTTAATCTCATAGCAATTAGACAGAATATTGCTCAGTTCATGCTCTGTCTCTACCCACTCTATGCTATTTTGTTTTTTTGCACCAATTACATAATGTTCTCTGATGTTTTGTAATTTGTTGGTATCAATTTTTTGGAGAGGTTCACGTTCAGTGTGAAATATTCCCCAAGCCAGGGCCTGAAGTTCAACACAGGCATATTTTTCATTCTCACCAAGTCTATTGAAAATGTCAGGGGCAATAAAGTTTTTTGGTGTATTTGGCCATTCGTGTCGGTAGGTATTGAAACGGTCTCTTACCCACTTGTTAACCAGAAAATGTCTTTCATTAGTGAAAACCACTTCTCCTCTGTTGCCTGGCTGATCTCTGATGACCACATCTCCGTTCTTGTCGAGGGTCGCCACGACTTTCTTACTGTCATCTTTATGTCTCCATTCCATCCCGGTCGGAGTGATTTCTTGGGTGATTTTCTCTCCGGTGTGACTGACCTGCAGGATGGTGCTCCTCAGGTGCAGCTCTGTCTCGATGTTGGCGGTCTCACGCAGCTCTTTCAACAGCGTCTCGGTGAAAGCTTTATCTGATCCAACCTCACAGCCCACCACGTTTGTCGTTTTGATTCGGTCACCAACCCTGAAGGTTCGTCCAACGATTTCAGCCACATCTTTGGCCTTGTAGCCTGCCAGTCTCATCTCTCCTGTGTCGTCTCTCGCCCCGTGACCAACGAGTTGGAGTCTGCTTCCCTCTGACAGAGGCGCAGAGTCTCCGTAAATCAGTTTGGGTTTTTGATGCTCATCAAGAACGTACACAGAACTGACAGAGGGGTGCTTCTCATAAAGCGAAGTGGCAGCTTGTCTTACGACAGGATCGTCCTCCATTATGAGGATGTGCTGGTTGTCGTACTGCGTGGTGTGGTCAGCTGGTCTCTTCAGAGCTTGGTATTTGGCAACTGAGTCAGCTTGATCCATAACTTGGTAAACGTT
The DNA here is from genome assembly GCF_046629955.1 of Centroberyx affinis. NCBI lineage: Eukaryota > Metazoa > Chordata > Actinopteri > Beryciformes > Berycidae > Centroberyx > Centroberyx affinis. Next base: position 4,888 of record NW_027283771.1, read on the forward strand.
TTGATCCTCCTGGCTGGTTTCCAAGACTCCTTTGATACCACTGAGCATAAAAACCCTTATGAAGTCATGTTGAAAGGTGGTGGTTGTGTTTCCACTGAGAGAGAACAGTGCTGCTGCCTGCAGTGAAGGCTTCAACATTAACTCTGCAAGTGATGAGCCGGAGTAGCCAGAGACAGTCCGTCCATCTTCTGAAACACTTCCAAATATCTTCACCACTGTGTCGCTGTCTGCTTCTGGTAGACACGAGTCATTGTGTAGACAGGCTTTACTGACTAGTACTGAGTAACGAGGATCCATGCTGTATTCCTGTTGGACTTTCTCGCTGGTCATCATCTCTTCATCAGTCATAACCAAAAGTTTCTTTCTATAGCTGTACGAAATCTCTGAAGCAGTTAGCAGCCAATCTTGAACCTTTAGTCCATGGATTTCTGCCAAGAATGAGTCCAAATCCTGAAAGGATTAAACAGATTGTACCAATCAATCAGGTTATTAGGAGAAGATACCTGACAGAATCACATAGTAAGTTCATTATTTGGCCATATGCTGAGTTATAGCACTTTAAAGACGCCTTGCTTATCAGCAAACCTCCGGCCATTTTCAACCTGGGCCCATCCTGCCGATTCTGACCAAACTGTCATCAGTTGCTTCACTATAGATCTACAGTGCAGCTGTCCAATCCAGCCAATGGATAAAATTATGTTAAAATAGGGTCTAGGTAAAAAATGATGGGAGTTTTTCTGAATCATTAGGGCCCGCTGGTAAATTCAACATACATATGAAGCACCAAGCAGCACTTTTTCACTTCATACTTTAATAAATGTTACCACATTACCACCAACTAGATAAAGAGGTTGATAAATGTATGAATAAATATTGGCTCGTGTGTCAGATTTCACCTCTTGCGATTGTTGTTTCCCATTTTAAAAAATCCACCTACCTGCTTCATTTGAATCACACAGGTTGGGAAATGTTGACAGTCCTGAAGGCCATCCAGCAGAATCATTGGTCTTTGATCAATGCTCCCCCTAAAAGAAAAATATGGTAGACATTGTGGGATGCATTGTGTTTTCCACCACTAGAACCTGTTGAAGTACAATGTGAAACGGTAACTGGAGCTCTGCCAGCTGACCGGTGGGACGGCCTGGCCTCGGTGGCTGCTAGCCAAATGCTCAACCGACTCCGCAGAGTTTGAGGAGAAGCAGCAGTGAAAAATCTAGTCTTCAGACACATTTAAAGTCACCAGGAAATGTAATTTTGACGGTGTCTTGCCTCCATAAGTCGATGTATTTCCAGTTGAAACAGGATGTTGGGGCGGGACATAACGAGCGGACGGACTGATCAATAGTTTAAAAATGTTTTGTTCATAAACTTGAGCTTCACAAATTCAGACTTCAAAATAAATAAACTCAGCCACTGAACACTGAAGCTCCGCCTCCTCAGTCTCCTCTGTGCGTCACACTGACTGTCAATCACACCACAGCCACATGTGTTTATAGTTAGAATTAAAACTGTTGCATCTTATTTTTTCCTGTTTGACAATTATATCAAATTCAACCTGACAACATATAATCGACTGAAAGGCTGGGTGCACTTTTCAGCAGGATCGGTTCATGCAGCTTTGCTTGGTAAAGCTGAAAACAACAGAGCAGATTGTGAGTGCAAAACCAAAGAGCCACTTCACCAGCGATTGATTGAGTGATTGATTGATTGATTGATTGATTGATTGAATGTAAAGCACTTTGAGACTTGACTGTGATAAAAGGCGATATAAATAAACAAGACATTTTATACGTGTCTTTAACTTTTAATATTGGTTTAATATATTGTTGTACCTTGTACTATTGTACAATACCTTTTAAATTTTTACTATTGTTTAATCTATTGTTCTTTATACAGTTAACTATTGCACGATACTGGAGACAGACACCTAAGCATTTCACTACGTGTTGTACTGTGTATGATTTTGTATGTGACCAATAAATCTGATTTGATTCGATTCGATTCGATTCTATTTGATTTGACTTGACTTGACTACACCAGCACATGGAAACAGAGCCCCGTGTCACTTTGACAGTTGGAAAGTTGCAGGTTTTGCAGGAAAATATGAGAAAATAAAAATGCTTTTGGTATTTATAGTTCAATAGGTCTACATTATAATATGGAGATTCATCTAACAAGCTGAATAATTTCAACCCTTTACAACTCTCATGTATAGATGTGACTTAAAATCTATTACAATTTATCAGTTGTTTTTGACCTCCTGACTTTTATGCTTCCTGTCTTAATTTTATTCATAGCTTTTTTCTTTGCTATTGATGTCATGCTTTTTTTTTTGTTTTTTTTTTACTCCGTTGTAAAGCACTTGATAATTGTTCTTGAAAAGTGTCTTCTTCTTCTTCTTGTTATTATTGTGGTGAGCCTACCTGAGGCGTGGCGTGGCGTGCGTGGCGTGGCGTGGCGTGGCGTGCGTGGCGTGGCGCGGCGTGGCGTGCGTGGCGTGGCGTGTCATGTGACCAGGAAGCCCTCGGAGGCGATGCAGCGCTGAGATCTCGGGGCTCAGTTCATCCCAGTCAGCGTCTCTCAGCTCTGCATCAGACACATTTTACCAGTGCTGGACAAATACTCAAATCCTTTACTTAGGTAAGAGTAGTAATACCATAGTGGAAAAATACTCTTTTAAAAGTCCTGCATTCAAAACTTTACTGAAGTAAAAGTATAAAAGTATAAGCAGTAAAATGCACTTAATTTTCACAATTAAAAGTCCTCAGTCTTTCAGAGTGTTGAATTATTGTTAAATTACTGATGCATTAGCCTGTACAGGGGAGACGATAGACTCAGCCCTACTCCTTTTTTAATAAAATAATAATAATAATAATACTTTGAATATTTAAAATGTTTGAATAAAATATTTTATATATTTCTTTAATATCAAATTAAATGAGGCAGATCAAATTCCAGCTCCTCAAAATAGAGTGCAAGTGTAAATAAAAACAAATCAAAACAATGAGACAGCTTTGGATAGAAATAAATAATATTAATGCACACTTCTTTCACAGTGTCTGCTTTTTAATCACAACAACATTTCTGTTAACTCCCACCCCCCTTAGTTACTGTTGCTATGTCAGAGGAGCTGCACCTCTCAAACTAAAGAGAAATATATAACAGTTGTTTATTGTTTATTGTTTATTTAGATCTCATTAACATCTGCCTATGCGGTTGCTTGTCTTTCTGGGGTCCATGAACACACATGTATTTATTTATTTTTATTTATTTGTTTATTTTGTCAGGGACCATGTACAAGAACATTAATCTCAGTTACCCTCTCAAGGACCCCTGGAACACCCTTAAACACCCTTAAACACCCTTAAATACCCTTTAAACACCCTTAAATACCCTTTAAATACCCTTTAAACACCCTTAAATACCCTTTAAATACCCTTTAAACACCTTCAAACACCCTTAAACACCCTTAAACACCCTTAAACACCCTTTAAACACCCTTTAAACACCCTTAAATACCCTTTAAAGACTCTTTAAACACCTTCAAATACCCTTTAAAGACTCTTTAAACACCCTTAAATACCCCTTCACGACCCCTTAAAGACCCTTTAACCTCTTGTACCCTGACTTTATCCTTAAATTTCCCCTTAAGTAGCTTAAAAGTTAGAAAGAAGAAGAAGAAATGTCTAACTGTACAACAGTCACATCCATATTCTGTCTCTGTTCTGTTCCAACTCTTTCTTGAAGCTCTAGCTGCTTATATTGAATTAAATATTAAAATACAAGACGCCATGTTTTTATGGCTGCAGCTTCACATCAGATGGAAAAAATCTAGATGATTGTGCCTCATTTTCTACGTGTTTCCCTGTAATTCAGCCTGACGCATTTGGTGTCTTTGGAAAACTTGTTGTCTTGACTAGAATATAAATAAAGTTCTGTGTGTTTGAACAAAGCTCGGCCTGCGTTTGTAATGATGGAGCCAGTGGTGGGGCGACAGGGAGGAAGAGGTTTAAACACCCCTTACCGATCCCTTAATGACCCCTTACACACCCCTTCAATACCCTTTAAGGACCCCTTAAAGACCCCTTAACACCTCTTAAAGATCCCTAAACACCCCTGGAACCCCATCATCATTAGCACCAGGCCAAATTCATCCAATCAGAGAATGTTGTGTGAAAGCCAATGAGAACGCTCCGACCCAAAAACAGAACTGTACTGGAACCCCACCCACCTGGCACGTCACGGGGACTAAAACGATCTGCGACATATATGTTATATTTAGGAGGCAGTGGTGAAATGGTATTTTATAAACATTGCTTTATTATTATTTATTCGACAAATGCTTTTCCTCCTCAAGTTAGTGTCAAAACTCTTTCTGATGCTGAGGAAATTATATCAAAATCTGCCGTTTCCAGACAGTCTAATTTTCTCTACCATACTGAATATAAAAATACCCAGCCGCTGTTTTCTTACCAAATCCTTCAGTCAGGCTGAGGAGGAAGATGAGGAAGAGGAGGAAGAGGAGGAAGAGGCCCCTCAGGGCCCCGACACGGTTCGTCTGTTCGGACATTTGCACTGCGTCCACTATGAGAGAGAAGAGGTAAAACCAGGTGTCCATGTCAGTCAGTTCAATCAATCCGTCCATCAATGAACCAACAGACACACAGCTGACAGAACTAACCTGAAATGTATTATTTCATTCAAGGTTTAATACTTAATTGTCATTTTTTGCCAAGGTGCGGCCCTTCCTGACCCAGAAAGATGCTGAAAAGCAAACTCACACGTTTGTTACAGCAGACCGGACTCTGGGCTCTTCTTACCGGCCTCCCTGTAAAGTCTAGAGAGGCTTCAGCTGATCCAGAACTCTGCAGCTCGACTTTTAACAAGAACAAGGAAGTGAGAGCAGATCACTCTGGTTTCAGCTGCATTGCTCTGGCTCCCAGTTCCCTTTAGAAGTGATTTTAAAGTTCTGTTACTTGTATACAAAGCTCTTAATGGCTTAGGACCGGCCTACATTACAGAATCCCTGCTGGTCTACATTCCATCAAGACCCTCAGGTCTTCTACTGCTGGGTTGTTAGAAGTACAAAACCCCACTCAGAAGAAGATTGGGGATGCAGCCTTTTTTAACTCTGCTCCTAAACTGTGGAACATCCTGCCAAAGAACATCAGAGAGGCTCTGTAAGCATTTTCAAACGTCTGCTAAAAACTTCATTTGAACTGTTTCTGTTCAGGATCCCAACAGAGCTGACACGGGCAAGTACCAATTTTCATTGGTCTTGTCCGGGTAATGCTTACTTACACAGTGAACACTATATGTGGGGGGGGGGGGGGGGGCAGAGCTTTACCCTGTATGACTCTCATCTCATCTGTGGACGGTGAGGTTTCTGACCAAGAGGAGAATCTGTGATCCTCGTCTGCCTGAGGCAGTGAGATCTGACTAAATATCAGATCAACAGTAGAATCAGGAAGGACAGGGGGAAAGAAAATGACAGAAAAACATCTGGGTTCACTGACAATGTGCATCTAAAAGTGGGAGAATTTGTTGTGTTCTTTTATCTTTCTATTTTACTTGGTTTGATTCTTTTAATGCATTTTGAGTGTTCTTTTATATGAATTTTATCTTTTTATCTGCCTTCTATTGATGTAAAGCACTTTGAGCTGCATGTTGTGTATGAAAGGTGCTATACACATAAAGGTTATTATTATTATATTATCCTTAATTCTTATTTTTGGCAAGCTCACTTAAAACACACAGAACACAAGGTAAGACATAAGACAGAAGCAATAAAATACCATAAAACAAAATAAAATAGGTTAGACATCTGTAGCACAGGGATAAAAACTGTATTAAAACAAACACTGTAGTACATGTCATAATGAAAACATTCACTTAGATCTGACAGACCCCCCCCCCCCCCCCCCCCCCCCATCTCCAGGGTTTCTGCTCTTTCTCAGAATCAAACTTCCTAAAACTTCCCTTCACCTTTCACTTCCTCAGCCTGACCTGCAGTAACTGCAGCTCCGCTTCCTAATATCTTAACGTTCATATTTCAATTTGCATAAAGGACCGACCAGCTCTCCTCTCCTTCAATGTGAATCAATACTCTGCAGTTATGTGATCGCTCATATTTCCAAATGAATCAATACAAAATTCAACGACCAGAATGTTTTGTGTTCAGCAGATCTGTATGGAGCCTTTATTATTAATTATTAGTGGTCAGTTATTATTAATGATTATTATTATTAATAGATACATTAGAAACAATTTCTAACATGATTAATTAAAATCACATTTAAATGATGATTAATTATTAAGAAGAAGAAGAAGAAGTCTAAAATTTTAATTAAATGTGTAGGTTATTCCATTTCATTATTCTCTCTTAGAATAATGAAATAAGTGATGAATAAATTACTGAATTCCTAAATCAATTCGTAAAATGACTTTAAATGAGGCATTTAAATTGTAGATGAATTAAATAAAACTGACAGGTTGGACTTTGTATTATTTTTAACTCACACAGCTGCATGTTGTTTAGTTAAAGAGTCGTTCAGCCCAAACAGAAAGGTTCAATGTTAAAGCAGCTGAGATGGAAAATGAATAGAAATACACAAAATTTAAATACCTTTTTAAAAAATAATTTTACAAATCAATTTATAAATTCCTTAATTCATTCATCTCTTAAAGTCAGAATAATGAAAAGGAATTATTAATTGACACATTTAATTAACATTTCATTAATTGCATCGTGTTAACTTAAGTAATCACTTTATAAATGATCTTTAGTCACATGACCTGCGCTGCCAGGCTTCACTCTGCAGTTTGACATGATGCTCTAAGTTTTATTTATTATTTTTATTTACACTTCTGTCCCCTGCAGCTCACAGAAACGTGTTCAACTCACCGACAGCTGAGTCTTCTGCAGCTGAAGGAGCCTCAGTGGAAGTGAAAGCCGAGTTCCTCCTCCAGTCGTCTCTCCTTCACGTCTCTCCTTCGCGTCTCTCCTTCACGTCTCTCCTTCACGTCTCTCCTCCTCCGGCTGCTCCGTGTTTCCCTCCAGACACCAGACTGCCCCTCCCTCCTGTGTTTCAAACCTTCTGTCCAGGGAAAGTTCCGGAAACACCCGGCTTCACATCCACACGCCTGAGACTCACACTCGCACAGCCTGTTTGCTCAAAGGCACTGAGGCAGAGATAAAAAAAAGAGATGATATCTGTACTGTCATCATTTGCATATTTACAAATGTTTCCGTATCTCAATAAAAAATGTTCAAACTAACAAAGCTGTTGAACGTTTGCTTGTGACAGTCAAGATGTACAAAGTCTTCACTGTTTTACACCCACTGGCCTCATTTATCAACCCAACACAGAAACCAGCTCAGACCCGAGCAGGGCCGCTGGAAGCCAGTCAGAGTTGGGGTGCAGAGAGAAAGTCTCTATAATGACATGCAACATTCATGATTTTTGTATTAATTTGACTGGCCAACATTTTACACCAGTTTTAGAACATTTTACACGACAACAGACAGCAAACTGTAACACCAACATGCTGCATGTCAAAGCAGCATGGTGCCATATTCAACTTTATAACACACACACACACACACACACACACACACACACACACACACACACACACACACACACACACAGAGCAACTGAAAACATGAACAGCTAACTCTGAACAGGCCATAGGCCGTGCTTTACAAACAGGCTTTCACTGAAGACCGCTCTCGCTCTCTCTCTCGCTCTCTCTCTCTCTCCTTTTCTTTCTCATGTTCATGTTCTAACTTTCTAACGTTCTCCGCAGATACACAGAAAATATAATAAAAAATAACAAATGGTGGATTTCAACCATTTAACAAAGAACCATGTTTTATAGACTGCTTACGCTAAAATGCTACTCTCAAAAAGTAAACGTTTTTTATTGGTTTGTTTAGTAAACTTTTTAGCCTTGCAGTTGCAGTCCCCTGCCAGTAGGGGTGCTGCAGCCCCCTCAGCACCCCTACTTCCAGCGTCCCTGGATCAGAAATCATCTTAATGATCGGGCGTTGATAAATGTGGAGGCTGAAAACAATCGTCATTTAAATATCACGCCCCTAAATATTCTCAGTTTAGAGGCGTAATACGTCCAAGAAGAGAAACTTCTCTGACCTCCAAACAGAAACTCTGACATCTAAAGTCCAACTGAACCAGTTAGTTCTGTCTGGCAGCCTGGAAAGTGTCATCAGAGGAAGTCGGAGAAATGCAGCATGGAAAGAAATCACTGCTGCGGTCAACGTCAGCGTTGCCGTCGACAACCGAACTCCAGCTGAGGTTTGAATATTTAATTTATACATCCGTGATATGTATAGTCTATATGTATATATATATATATATATAATAGTAGCCTAATATAAAGCTTGTATCACAATTCTTTACATTTAGGTGAAGAAAAAATGGTCAGACCTCAAACAAGCAGGCTATCTCAAAATGAAAGAGAAATTAATCTTACACCAGAAAACTGTTAACTCCGTTAATAGCAAACAATTTGAAAATACATATTTACGTTAGGGATAGGCTGTATGACACATAGTCGATGTAGGCCTTTACAAAATAGAACCTTTTGCCATAGGCTACATATTTGTAAGTGATGAATATGTGGCTGCATATGCTTAGATGCCAGTCAGAATATATGGTCTAATAACAATTCTCCGACTCAGCAGATTTACTCTGCTGCACCAAGTCCAGCTGACTGGAAAACCTGCTGCAGGAGTTCAGACTTGATGTGAGATTTGATCGAAGCTCCTCAGGTTCAGACTGATAAATGCTGAGCTTTGAGTGGAAATGAGCCAACGCCCAGTTTTCTGTTTTCTGTTTTACGTTTGTTTCCTAAATGAGGGCCAGAGTGTTCCTCATTCACATCTAGAGCAATAAATATAAAGATAACTATAACTGTGAAAAGATTTACATCGTTCTAAGTAAATCAGATGTCTGTGTTCCCGCTACAACGATAACTATAAAAACATCCAAAGCGATAATTACAACTTTTTGGATCGATCTCAGAGTGATTTTTTAGATGCAGAGACATTTTCAACCAATCAAATTAAACCAGTAAGAAAGAAGGAGGCGGAGAATTCGTTGGCTGACTGAGGAACTGATCACAGATATCGCCGCTTCCTGATGATCAGCAGTGTGACGAGCCCTGTGATTGGCCGGTCTGCTCCATCACCATGTGATGGGAGGCGGGGCCGATCCAGTCTATTTCTTATAGGCGGACTTTGTTTCACACTGAGATACTCTCCATCCAACTTGATCCACGTTTTCTTAACCAATTTTTCAGATTGGTGCGGCCCCAAAGGCAGCTGGGGGCCGTTCTGCCTGCAGCAGGTTAGCTGTGTTCACTTCCCCCACCCACATTTCCCCAGCCAGTCCAGGGATTCGAACCAGCAACCTTCGGGCTGTAAGTCTGATTTTCCAGCCTGTCGGCTCCCTACTGTGACAACATGATAGCTGAGTTACTGATAAAGTGACGAGGCATCATGAGGCCACTGCTGTTCAAAACCTGGTTATGAAATATTGATTGATGACCTGGAAATGTTTTTTGTGGATATGCTGCATTTTGGAATGAAACTCTTCATACTGTAATACTCGTGTACCGCAGCTGGGAACAGTAGCACCTGGTACTGCTGTACTCTTGTATAGGGATGGGAATCGAGAACCGGTTCCAGTTGAGAACCGGTTCCAAATTGTCTAATCACTCGGAATCGCGTGCCTCCGACGTTATGAATTCCTTTTATTGATGCCGGCATGTTTTTCTGACAGTTGCACATCCGCATTGCAAAAACGAATGCGTCATGACGTCAAACTCTGCATCTACGCTGCCGGAAACTTGTGTGTCTGTCTGTGTGTCCGTCACATATCTCGAAAACCGTTCGTCCGATCTACTTCACACTTGGCGGGTGTGTTGCTGGAGACCCGAGGACGTGCGGTGTCAGATTTGGTGCAATTTGGACACGCGACACGTTCAATATTAATCAACTTTGAGTAAACAAGCGAACAGCGCTCTGTGCAGCAGCGAGGCTCAAAGCGAGCGACTATTGTGTGTTTTTTTTTTGTGAACCGGAGTGTATTTCACCGGTGTTTCCGACCGCGAGTAGCCGTGACTTGGGTGTGTCCTTTCCCCTGAACCAGAGTGTATTTCATTCAGAAAAGGAGCACTGTAATTTATTTTAACATGTTCAAATGTTATCCGGCAGACTGTGTTCAGACTCCAGAGATAATAAAACAGCTGCGTTGATGCTGAAAACCTTTTTTTTCCACATAGAAAATTGATCAGGAATCAATAAGGGAATCGATAAAGAATCGGACCGAAAAGCAGAATCGATAATGGCATTGGTATCAATAAAATCTTATCAATTCCCATCCCTACTCGTGTAGCGCAGCTGGGAACAGAAGTACCTGGTACTGCAATACTGACTGAACTGATCCAAACAACCAAGCCCATGGTCGCCCCCTGCTGTTTGTGTTCAGAACTGTCTGTCAGAATGAACTGGGTGGTTTTCACAACAGGAAGTGACTCCACCTCTACTTCCTGTGAAGTGGATGGATCCCCTCAGTGCTTCAGATTATCTGGTGGCATCAAAATGCAATGTTGTCGTTTCCATCGACAAAGCCTGTATAGTGCTTCAGATGTCACTGCGACAGTCCACTCCTGATGATGTCACTGCGACAGTCCACTCCTGATGATGTCACTGCGACAGTCCACTCCTGATGATGTCACCACCACAGTCCTCCAATCATTCAGTGCAGAAGCAGTACAAGGCTGTGACTGTAATACTGTTGTACATGTATCTGTACACTGTTATGTTACTGTTTTAAAAAAAAAGAAAATTCATCTCATTCCTAGCTGATGTGTCTTAGTGTTGCAAATTGTCTGATATATGAAAGTTGTTATTTGATCATTTATTAATTTATAAATCCCCCTCTGGGAAAATAAATGTAGGTTTTTAGGCTATAGGCTTTATTCCCACGGTGGCCATTTTGAACTTACGGCACACTTGAGGTCTGAACCTCTAGCACATACTGTATATGAAACTCGTGCTACTTCAACACATGGGTGAGGACTGAGGACGGATCACACCAGCTAATAATCTCAGGACGAACTACACCGACTGCTTGAATTTAGCATGGAAGTTAGCTTGTTTACTAGCTAGTTAGCTACTAGCTAGCTGGCCAGATATATTACCAAAGGTCTATCAGCTGCACTCGAACTGTCGAACACATACAGTGCTGCGAAAAAGTTGCACCTTCAGCTGAATTGTGTCACTGACAATATTTAATCAACATTTCATATCTTTTACTGCTCAGACCTCATATTCATGCTGTAGCTGTAGGTTTTGAACATTTCTGCCATTCAGAATTGTAGTTTTTCTGCCTTTTCAGTCAACAAAAGCTGATAAGTGTCTCCATGGAATCTCAGTGGATTTCAGGATGTGGAATCGATTCAGTCTCAGAAAACAGGAGTGAAGTGTGGAATGTGAGGTGGATGGCATTGGGGTCCAGGTCTTCAAGCTTAAAAAAACCCAACTAAAATATATATATAAAAATTAATTCATTTATTTATTTAAATGCACGTGGATGCACTTTCACTGGAGTTTGTCCTGTCCAATGTCTGAGAAGACACCTGTATGTAATTTCGGATAGAGAGAGTGTGATATTTAATTTTTTCTTTGAAACTTGAAGACCAGTCAGAGAGCAGAGAGAGGGATCAGTCTTGCTCAAGGACACTTCAGCAGGAACCAGTGGCTGTTGATGGACACATTGACCATTACAGGGATTGAACCTGTGACCTGTCCATGACGGGACAGTCCCTCTATCACTAGGCCGTGCTGTCACCTACACAGCAGTAGAAGAAGAGTAGAAGAGTGTTTGTTGTTTATTGTGTCTGCAGTTTGTTTCTATTGAAGAACGCTATATATCAAATTTGGAAATTAAATCATGTTAATGAGTCAGTATTTCTTAAATATAGATGATGCAGTTTGTAAGAAAGTGAAATAAATTATTTAATTTGCCTACTATCTTTCAAAAAGTAACACAAATTATTTTAATGCTGTCGATGATTTTGTCAGAGTGTCACTTTTTTCGTTTTGGAGCCAAACCCTTCAGTTTCTGTTTTATCAGCGATTTTGTCTCAGTTGTTTCTTTTTTCTGCAAATGTCAGATTTTCATCCTGTTCAACTTCTTCTTTTCCTCGTGTCATTTCTCTGTTTTTGGTTTCTAACTGTGACTTTCTGTGACCTCTGACCTCTGACAACCCTGAAGAGGTGCTGGAATTAAAACTCTGTCCCACACAGATAAAACACAATGATTTGTCCATCAGAGAGTAAATCCAAAACACTATATATAAATATGAATATTTGTATATATGTATATATTTGGGAACAAATGTTACCAGATGATCATTGCTTAATATTTAAAACCAGAAATCACAGATGACACACCCTCCAAAATGTCTGTACTTTTCTGGGCTCACATCAGTCGTATATTTCATCTCATGTTAGAATAAAATTCCTCAATTTATCACAAGAGTCAAAACAGAAATAATAGAAACCGCACAATTCTTTAAAGTTTCAGTCGATCTTTAATAAAAATCACATTATTCATAAGAAAGGAGACGAGAGAAGTCGAACAGGCATGAAGCTTAAAACCATCTGAAGCTGCTGCGTTCCAGTCTTCAGGTTTAAGGAAACAGTTTTTAAAAGAGGAATGAATTTAAAGAATGGCTTTAGATCAGAGCGGTCCTGCTCAAAAACCCAACCCAACCCAACCCAACCCAAGGGAATTCACTTTGTGGAGCTTACGATCACAGTTCACCTCAGAGTTTACTGGCATTTCTCAATAACTGAGTGTGTGATGGTCTGAAGCGGTCCGTAGTTTGGTCTGTGGTTAGGAAGTGGTTTGAACCCCGGACCTGGGACAGAGCATTGTAATGGAAGCATGAAATCCATAATAACAAAGTTGATATGTGACTTAATACAAGATCTGATTTATATACAGGGTTCCCACACCTTCTTAAACATTAAATTCAATGAATTTTCGAGGACTTTTCAAGGACTTTCCAGGCCCAATTCCATCAAATTCAAGCACCCAACACGGACCCAACACGGACCCAACACAGATCAAGGTGAATTACTGTTACAACACTGAGAATCTTTATAATGAGAACTAGCTTTACAGAAGCTCACAGACAACAAGTAAAAAGAGAGAGAGGCTTGATATGTTCTCCCAGTGATGGCAGACTCTGTGGTCTCTTGCCTTCTCTAACACAAATATATAAATTCAAGCACTTTCAATGACCCATGTCTATTTATGTCTATTTTCAAAAACTTTCAAGGGCTTGATTTTTTTTTCTCATATTCACAAACTTTCAAGGATTTCAAGGACCCGTGGGGACCTTGTATTTAAAACTCACAGAGCTGGCTATTCTTTCACCTTACTGTCCAACATTTCTGTTATTATTTTTCCTTATGTTTCATCACACTGTCCAACATTTCTATTAAGTTTTGTAACCGATCACCTGCAGTGATTTAGTTGTTTTAGCTGTCAGCTCCATTTAATCTCACCGATCAGCCTTCAGTGTTTTCAGCTGTGAGATTGTTAGTTCGATCTCATCTGTTGGCTCTCGGGGTTTTTATCTGTTGACGTTACATCGTTTCATCATTTTCTCTGCTAATCCTTAGGTGTTCAGTCAGCTGATGTGCGGTCAGTTTGTCGGTTGGCGTTTACTCGTCGTCCGTCCGTCAGTCCGTCTGGAGGTATCTGTCAGTCGATCAGGCCTTTCTGCCTGAGAGCGCTGTAAATCTCTGTGAGTCTGTCCTCCATCCTGCTCAGCTTGGTGTCGATGGTGCTGATGGCGGGTACAGGCTGAAGCAGGTCTGTCTTGGGCATATCCCTGAAGTCTGTGCTGGAGCATCCATCTGGAGCAATTTGGGGTTCAGTATCTTGCCCCAGGACACTTCAACATGCGGACCGGAGGAGCCGGGGATCGAACCACCGACCCTCTGATTAGTAGTGTCTCCTGAGCCACAGCCGCCCCAATAAAGTGTCTTGACCACCACTGATTGTGTTTAGTTAGACCTGAGCTAGACTCTCTGTAACGTCCTCTGAGACAGGCTTGTGACAAAGGGCTGTAGAAATAAACCTGACCTGACTTGACACTGTGCTGATCTCTGTACATACACATACTGTACATACAGAACAGATACATTTACACACAGTTCTTAGAAAAGAATTCACACTTGCTTTATCATGAATCCTCTCCTGGCTAGTCCTATATAGGCGTTTGATGCTATAGTACAGTGGTTCTCAACATGGAGTCCAGGGACCACCAGGGGTCCTTGGGAGGGTTCAAGGGGGTCCCCAGCAAATTGATGAATTGTTAAACGTGTTTCCCATGTCAATAAAGCCCCTTTGAATTGAACTGAATTGAGAGAAGAGAGATACAGAGACAGAAAGATAAAGTGATGGATAGATAGATAGATAGATGGATAGATAGATGGATGGATAGAGAGAGAGACAGACAGACAGACACAGAGAGAGACAGGAAGAGAAACAGAGAGAGAGAAACAGACAGATAGACAGATAGGGAGGAACCCCAATGCTTCCAAAGGTTTTATTTATCTTTTATCTTTTATTTTTTTATTTATTTTTATTACCCCTCATCTGAACACGTTAATCCCTGCCAATTATGATCCAGTTACATCAAAGATGAACGTCCTTTCCCAAATTTCTGAACTTATTTCAATCTATCCCACTCGCACCCCCTCCGAAGTTTTTCCCAAATATGAAGAAACTTTTTGCCAATTTCATCTGGATATCTCCCATATGACAGAGGGGGCCTAAAAGTGCCAAACCTATTATTTTACTATTGGTCAGCCCAGTTAAGAGCTGCCCCCCCTTGTGGTTTTCTTCGCACAGACATTTTCCCTGGGTAAAAATGGAAGCATTGGCCACAAAAGGGCTAGGTTTAGATGCACACTTCTATTCCGATTCTTGTAAGAACTTGAAGAAAATCAGTCTCAACCCTTTTGTTAGAAATGCTCTGTTGGTACGGCATGAGGCGCAGAATGCTCTAGGTGAAATCCCCCCTCTATCCCCCCTCTCTCCAGTATTTGGGGTAACACAGACTTCAGACCTGGGAAGAATGATCTAGGATTCAAGCAGTGGTCCCAAAAAGGCATTAGTAGGATCATGGATCTTTATGATGGGGTTACTTTGATGTCATTTAACGACCTCAAAGATAAATACAATGTTCCGCAGTCCCACTTCTTTAAATACTTACAGTTGCACAGCTTTATTACCTCAAAGCCAAACCATTCATTAAACTGTCCCCCTTTAACAGGACTAGAACAGTTCGACCCAGCACCAACATAGAGGCCAGATCTCTCTACTCTACGATACATTCTCATCTTACTCTAAAGAATCATCTGACTCTAAAAGAGCATCAGGGAGTGAAGATTTGCATGAGGATGTTCTGGATTGTGAATGGAGCCAGATAAGCACTTCAATGAATTCTAGACTCAAACTGATTCAATACAACTGGATAATGAGAACGTACATTACCCCTGTAAAGATAAATACATTTAATCCAGACATCCCAGACACCTGTGTTAAACGTCAAACTCATAAAGGAACCCGTTTCCACTGTATTTGGGAATGTGAGAAGATGCAAACATTTTGGAAAGAAGTAATAAGTTTAATTTCCCAAATAACCTCTAAGCCCATCCCTCTTAGTCCCAAACTCTGCATCTTGGGCCTGTTCCCTGAAAATGAATCTTTGAGAAGACATGAAATTAAAATGGTCGATCTCTGCTTAATTCACACAAAACGTCTCATCTGGAAAAATGTGTCCTGTCCTCACATCAGCCACCGGCTTAAAGAACGATCATCCTGTCCTGCACTGGAAAAATTAACATATAGTCTCAAACATAAACTCTGTGAATTCTACAGAATTTGGGGCCTTTTTCTACGTCTTCTTGAAAGCGAAGGTCTGCAACACCTTCTGGATTCATGAATCCTCTCCTGGCTGGTCCTATATAGGCATTTGATACTATAGTACATTTGTATTGAAAAGATCTATTATTCTCATGCTATACTCTACATTTATATGACACTCCTCTGGCTGTTCCTGCTCTGTTGACTGGACATTTTCTATACGTTTAAATGGAAATGCACTCTATCTTTTATCTCATTAGCATAGCTGTCACTCCTGTTTTTCTTTTGTTTGGTTTTCTTTCCTGGATGAGATGTTTTTTGGGGGGGGGAAGGGGCAATTGTTTACATTGTATATTAACTTTTATATTGTATCCTTGATTTAATTTTCATCAAAAATCCCAATAAAGAAATGCTTCAAAAAAACAAACAAAAAAAAGATAGGGAGGAACCCAACACACACACACACACACACACACACACACACACACACGCGCACACACACACACACACACACACACACACACACACAGAGTGAGACCGAGAGAGAGGAGAGAGAGAGAGACATGTGGGTTTTCTGTCTTCCTCTGTCTCGTCAGCTGTGGATCTGTGTATGAAAGTGTTCGTTCAAAAGTTTCAAAGCAGCAACTCCACAGAGGCCAGAACCAGTTCTGGAGAATTAAAATAATAATAAAATCATTAAAATAATTTTAAAATCAATCCGAAAAGTAACAGGCAGCCAGTGGAAGGATGCTAAAACAGGGGTGATATGGTCACACTTTTTGGATTGAGTTAAAAGCCGAGCTGCAGCGTTTTGAATGGACTGATGATGAGTGGATTGATTTGTGACTGAGACAGACAGAGAGACAGACAGACTGACAGACAGACAGACAGAGAGACAGACAGAGGAACAGACAGACTGACAGAGAGACAGACAGACTGACAGAGAGACAGACAGACAGAGAGACAGACAGACAGACAGACAGACAGAGGAACAGACAGACTGACAGAGAGACAGACAGACTGACAGAGAGACAGACAGACAGAGAGACAGACAGACAGACAGACAGACAGAGGAACAGACAGACTGACAGAGAGACAGACAGACAGAGAGACAGACAGACTGACAGAGAGACAGACAGACTGACAGAGAGACAGACAGACAGAGAGACAGACAGACAGACAGAGAGACAGACAGACAGACAGAGAGACAGACAGACTGACAGAGAGACAGACAGACAGACAGAGAGACAGACAGACAGACAGACAGACAGAGGAACAGACAGACTGACAGAGAGACAGACAGACTGACAGAGAGACAGACAGAGGAACAGACAGACAGACAGAGGAACAGACAGACTGACAGAGAGACAGACAGAGGAACAGACAGACTGACAGAGAGACAGACAGACTGACAGAGAGACAGACAGACTGACAGAGAGACAGACAGACTGACAGACAGACAGACAGAGGAACAGACAGACAGACAGAGAGACAGACAGACAGACAGAGAGACAGACAGACAGACAGAGAGACAGACAGACAGAGAGACAGACAGAGGAACAGACAGACAGACAGAGAGACAGACAGACAGAGAGACAGACAGAGGAACAGACAGACTGACAGAGAGACAGACAGACTG
>NW_027283771.1:25000-30544 GCF_046629955.1 Centroberyx affinis
CCTAGCTGTTCAGGCTGAAACCTTGAAATGTTTACTCCCAAAGTCTTCTTCAGGTACCTGAACACTTTGTGGATTTATCCTTGACTTTGGAAGATGTGCCAATTTCTGTTAAAGGGTTTTTTTTTGTATGCAAAAGCCCTGCACTTTGTTGTTAACACATCTGATTAGCACACTAGCTAACGTAGCTAGTAGCAGCTAGCGTTAGCATGTTCACATTAACATCAGTGTGTTTGCTGGCTAGTTAGCTAGCTAACAGTTTGTTCAGGTTAACTGAGCTGACTCTTCTCAAGCTCCAACTCTTCATGTTTTGGAGTAGAGACTAGGGCTAAAGACAAGACAGTTTACTGTGTCACAGTAACTACATTTGGAAACAAATCCACCTTATCACACTATTCACTTTTACTGAGAACGTTACTGAATGGATCTACAGCCACACCACAACAAGCTGACTCAGCTGCTTCACACACATTTACACTTTATTCACTAACACACAGTTCTCCATGTTCCTCCATCATGAGACTCAGCTGGCTGGTTTGTGACAAAACTGTAAAGCCTCTTTTCTTCTTTTAGTTATTTCCTGGATCCCAGTCTGGAGCCAGTGAGCTGGCAGGACAGGGGACCGCTCAGTAGCAGCCTAGGGACCATCAGCAGGACCGGGGCCAGAGATTGGCAACAGCTGGCATGGCACAGTCAACATGTGGTTTCTGCTGGTTTTGTCTGTCTGTGATGGAGCAGCATCACAACATCAGATGACTTGTTTTCCTCTGATGGGGCTGAACTGCCTGAAGCTCTGTGTGTGTGTGTGTGTGTGTGTGTGTGTGTGTGTGTGTGTGTGTGTGTGTGTGTGTAAAACTAACTTTAAAGTTAGTGGTACAAAAATCTACTTATAAAAGTAAAAAGTGTCCTCAGAGTAAAATGTACAGAGTTACTGTTTAGAAAACAGAACAGAGTCTCATGTGATCTCTAACATCTAACAGGCAGAGAGGTCAGAGGTCAAACTTGGTTCTCTGAATTGGAAAAATAAAAACAAAACCCAATCTCTCCTCTAACAGACGGGATTCAGTCAAAACATACTGAAGTAAAAGGAAAGTTACTGATTTCAAAAAATACTCCAAAAAGTACAATTACATGAAAGAACACCTCAATTACAGTTACAGGAGTAATTGTAATTAGTTACTTCCACCCTTATAATATAATATATAGTATAATATCATATAATATCATATAGCCTAATACAATACAATACAATATATAAAAACATACAATATCATATAATACAATACAATAGCCAATATAATAATGGCCTATAATATAAATTACATCTCCCCTGATATTGTATCAACATTATATTGATGTTCCTGTGTTGACAGTGCGTTGATTCTGTGTGTGTGTGTGTGTGTGTGTGTGTGTGTGTGTGTGTATGTCTGCAGCCCAACTCTTCTTTTCATATTCAGGATGCTCAGTTTGTTCCAGAGGAATGACACTACGCTACACCGTGTGCGCGCATCGGCGGCGCGGCGGCGCAGCTGGTTGCCATGGAGACGTTTGTTGGTTAAAACCGCGGACGGAAACACTTCGGTGAACTAAACCTAACCAAGAAGAAGAAGGAGGAACAACTTCCTACAAGTAAGTGAGACTTTTAGCTTTAATTCATCTTCATCCAGAACTAACTAGAGCTGAGTTACGTCACTCTGTTAACATTCAACAACCGGACGTGTGTTAGCGGGTTGTGGTCTCTGTAGGCCGGTCCCGACCAAGGAGGTTCTGTATTAACGTCCCGACAGGAGAAGCGCTGCTTAGTGAGCAGGAGGCGAGCAGGAGGTGAGCAGGAGGTCAGGATGGCTCAGGAAACACGATGTGAGCCCAGTTTACTGGATGCTGTCCAGCACAGTGGGAACTTCACTGACCCAGACAGCTACAGCGACTCGGAAGGGACAGAAAGGTTCTGCTGCAGAAACCGTTTAACAAAGTGGAGATAACAGAGTGAGCCTGGGCGACTCCACATGACTAACTGTTACCCTGACCTGTAGTAGATAAACAGGAAGTCCAATAACAACATGTTGGAGGTGGATCACGAAAAAAAAAACCCCACCGTGCTTAAAACTAAAAAGGTGCATTCCACCAAAACTTGCACATACTGTTTTATCACTGATCATATAATATTGCAGAGGAGGAAACACGTAAAAGCGAATCTGAACACTTGTTTCCAACGTGTTCCTCGATGGAGAACAAAAAAAGAGAAAAAAACAAAACAGAACACAGAACATACATCATTACAATAACAATATAATTAGATATTTAGTACAAATAGAAGAAGGTAGAAATTCACTGAACTTCACTGAACTACAAAGCGTAAAGCCTGGGTGTGTATGAAGTGTCTGAGTGAGTGTGTGTGTGTGTGTGTGTGTGTGTGTGTGTGTGTGTGTGTGTATTATGGTGTGTGCAGGCATGCAGACGTTTGTGTGAATGAAAAAGTGTACAGCAGCAGTTCTTAGTAAAACCAAAATGCTTTTGCTGGACAGTTGGTGTTTGTCATTTTCAAGTCTAATGTAGCTTCAGTGTTTGGGTCAGTAACTTTGAAAACTTGGCCTGAATGAAAAAAATATTGAATATATGAATATAATAATAGAATATTGAATTAATATGAAAATATGCACCAAAAAAGTAATATATTCAGTCAAAAAAAGATCTAAGGAGAAGATATAAGATAAGAAGATATAAAGATATCTAAAGAAAATTGTAATAATATCAAGATATTCACGTTTCAAGTTTATCTTCCATTGACATAAAAATGCTTTGGGATTCTTGATCACGAGCGTCACGTCACAAGATAAAAAAAACATCATCAAACGTCATCAAAGTGCAATAAAAGGAGAAAGATAAGAAACAAGATAAAACATGATGAAGCATAACATATAACACATGCATGCACCAGGACATGCATTGTCAGCAAAGTGCAATAGTAGTAGTAGAGTATATATGACAAGATAAAACAACGTGAATTTAAAGTAAAGCCTTCATGTGAAGCTGTAGCCTAGTTTGATTTTTTTTTCCCAGTTCACCCTCGTTTCATTCTTCTAAGTGTTTGTTTCACTGCAGTAAAGATGTAAGAGTTTAGCTGCTGAGTCTTAAAGCATAAGGCCGTGTTTTTAATGCATTTCTTATCATCAACAAATCCTATGAAAATAA
Source organism: Centroberyx affinis (assembly GCF_046629955.1). NCBI lineage: Eukaryota > Metazoa > Chordata > Actinopteri > Beryciformes > Berycidae > Centroberyx > Centroberyx affinis. The sequence continues at coordinate 28,190 of NW_027283771.1, forward strand.
CAAACTCAACAAGGCGTTTGCTCTCCTCCCGTTACTTTCTGACTTCCCATGTTCTGTTTTTAGCCGTCAACCCAGAAGTCACTGGCTCCAACTGTAAGATAAAAACCTTTAAATTCAGCTCACAAAGACATAGTTTACATTTTAAAAATCTCTAACTGTTACCATGAAAAGTCAGGCTGTTGTAGTTTTTACCAAATCAAATTCAAACTGGAACAAATTCTTCATTACGCCGGGGACTATCTCAAAACATCTCAAACATCTCAAATCATCTCAAACATCTCAAATCATCTCAAATCATCTCAAACATCTCAAATATCTCAAATCATCTCAAATCATCTCAAAACCTCTAAAACATCTCAAACATCTCAAATCATCTCAAACATCTCAAACATCTCAAATCATCTCAAACATCTCAAACATCTCAAAACATCTCAAACATCTCAAATCATCTCAAACATCTCAAAACATCTCAAACATCTCAAAACATCTCAAATCATCTCAAACATCTCAAAACATCTCAAACATCTCAAAACATCTCAAACATCTCAAACATCTCAAAACATCTCAAACTTCTCAAAACATCTCAAAACATCTCAAACATCTCAAAACATCTCAAACATCTCAAAACATCTCAAACTTCTCAAAACTTCTCAAAACATCTCAAAACATCTCAAACATCTCAAATCATCTCAAACATCTCAAAACATCTCAAAACATCTCAAACATCTCAAACTTCTCAAAACTTCTCAAAACATCTCAAACATCTCAAAACATCTCAAACATCTCAAAACATCTCAAACTTCTCAAAACTTCTCAAAACATCTCAAAACATCTCAAACATCTCAAAACATCTCAAACATCTCAAATCATCTCAAACATCTCAAAACATCTCAAACATCTCAAAACATCTCAAATCATCTCAAACATCTCAAAACATCTCAAACATCTCAAAACATCTCAAACATCTCAAACATCTCAAAACATCTCAAACTTCTCAAAACATCTCAAAACATCTCAAACATCTCAAAACATCTCAAACATCTCAAAACATCTCAAACTTCTCAAAACTTCTCAAAACATCTCAAAACATCTCAAACATCTCAAATCATCTCAAACATCTCAAAACATCTCAAAACATCTCAAACATCTCAAACTTCTCAAAACTTCTCAAAACATCTCAAACATCTCAAAACATCTCAAACATCTCAAAACATCTCAAACTTCTCAAAACTTCTCAAAACATCTCAAAACATCTCAAACATCTCAAATCATCTCAAACATCTCAAAACATCTCAAAACATCTCAAACATCTCAAATCATCTCAAACATCTCAAAACATCTCAAAACATCTCAAACTTCTCAAAACTTCTCAAAACATCTCAAACATCTCAAAACATCTCAAACATCTCAAAACATCTCAAACATCTCAAACATCTCAAATCATCTCAAACATCTCAAACATCTCAAAACATCTCAAACATCTCAAACATCTCAAAACATCTCAAACATCTCAAAACATCTCAAACATCTCAAATCAAGCAGGAGAAACAAAATATGGAACTATGTCCCAGTGGTCCGACCGCAGTTTAATTTTGTTTCAGTCAGTTTAGTTTCATTTCTGTTGTTTTTCTTGTGTTTGGTTTATGTCGTTTGTCCCGTTGTTGCAGTGCTTTTTATTTGTCACCTGTGTTTACTTTATGTAGCGCCACAAAGTCTCTAGATGTGACTGTAGCTACGGTAACGTGTGTGAACTCGGCAGGCGATGGCGGCGGCGGCGGCGAGCTCGGAGGCCGATGTGATCGACTTCTCGGCGCTGGAGAGAGAGCTGCAGGCGGCGGTGGAAGGCGACCGGAGGAACCGCCGAGAAAACGAAGCTAAACTCAGAGCCGTGGGCCAGAGGGTCGCCTCCTACCGAGAGTTCAGGTACCAGAGCTTTGTTTGTCACCGCCGTTAGCTTAGCGTCGGTTATCGAGCTAGCTTCATGTAGCGTCAGCTTTGCTTTAATCTGACGTAGGCAGACGTCTAAACAAATGGAGGTCTGGAGAAATTCCAGAAGAACAGTTGTTTAGAAAAGGGCGGAGCCTCTGTAGACTGTCATCATGCATCAAACCAATAAATTTGCTGTAGGGGCGGAGCCTGTAGGGGCGGAGCCTGTAGGGGCAGAGCCTGTAGCTGCTGCAGATCTTTCTCCACTCGTCTTCAGTTTTCCTCTGAACTTCCAGCAGCAGCAGCTTCAGTCTCTTTGGCCTTTAGAACGACTTCCTGCTCCTCCATTACTGACCACTGAAACTACACATTTCTCTGTCCCATAATGCATCACAGGCCGTCAGCCAGGTTTGATAAATCAAATGTAAA